>NC_092097.1:29868104-30168104 GCF_045679555.1 Salvelinus alpinus | reverse complement strand
TTGTGCCACACGGGACTGTTTCGTTTGTGAGTTTGTTCCTGTTCGTGCGTTCTTCGTTGTCTGTAAGTTCTCATGTTCAGGTCTGTTTACGTCGTTTGTTATTTTGTAGTTGTTCAAGTGTGCTTCGTGTTCGTCTTTCTTTATTAAACGGATTATGTATTCAACCCACGCTGCATTTTGGTCCGATCCTTGCTCCTCCTCAGACGAGGAGGAGAACGAACGTTACATAGATTTACAGTGAAATGCTTACTTACGGGACCTTCCCATCAATGTACAGAGAAAATGATAGAAAAACAATTATAACACAAGGAATGAGTAACGTGTAAAGTAGTTAATGATTGGAGTTGGTGATTAAACTATTGCCTTGTTTTTTAATAGCACATCAACAAAGATGAATAGGCAGATTCCCATAGATAGAGGACTCTCAAAGACTTTCCCTGCTGACATACGCTTTATCAAAGGCTACATGACAGCTGGTAATGATGTGATTCAGGAAAGACATGATGAAGCCAGACAGTTTCCCTAGAGTCAGCTGGCTAACATGAGCCAACTGAACCTCTCTCTGCTCCAGCACGTAACCTCAGCCCCCCTGTCAGTCCTTCTCCTCCCACAGCTAGTTAAGATGCAGAGGGGGAGGGGCCTGTGGAACGGGGGCAAGACATCTGCTAATGAAATGGACAAGAGGTTTAATTAGCAAATAAAATACAACTCAATGAAGGCCTCTTCTTTTAGAAACACTATCATCCCCTCATCCACTTTCATCCTAATTATTTGTGAAGGGAGCCCCTCTATTTGGTGCCATGGAACCCCACTCCTGGGCCTGTTCTGTTCTTGCTCTGGCTGTTTGGGGGCCGGGGTGTTCAGTCCAGATGACTTTACCTCCTTCAGTCAGTGGAGACTGTTCAACAATGGTGAGCACTCCAGCCAAGAGAAATTTGTACAAGTTGAATATGAAATCCAATGGAATATTTTTATAATTATCCCTCTATTTGGAGGAAACAGGGAAGCACACTGTCCTTTCTCTCCTAGACCCGTCTGTCTGTTTTCATTCCTGCAATCTTCACACTTCAAATTCATTAATGGTCTGTTTTTGTTAGACAATGGCAACAAAGAAAGCAAAATGACAAATATAAAATCTGAAATGGACATGAAATTATCAAGTGGGTGTCACCCACCACTCTATGCACTGAGCCAACTTTCCTAGAAATGCAAGAACATGCAGTGCTTTCAGAAAGTATGCATACCCCTTTACTTAATTTACATTTTGTTGTGTTATAGCAGGAATTAAAAATGTATTAAATATTTTTTTAAATGCTCACCTATCTACACACTACCCCATAATGACAAAGTGAAAACATGTTTTTAGAATTTTTTTGTATATTTTTTGACAGTGAAACATGTATTTATATAAGTATTCACACACCTCAGACTGAACCAGTTTTTCCTCCAGGATTTTGCGTGTGCTTAGCTCTACTCCATTTAGATTGATAAACAAACAAAAAAACTCCCTAGACCTTGCCAATGACAAGCATACCCATAACATGATGTGGCCACCATCATGCTTGAAAATATGAAGAGTGGTACTCAGTGATGTGTTGTTTTGTGTTGGATATGTGTTTGAATTCAGGCTGTAACACAACACAATGTGAAAAAATGTAAGGGTTGTGAATTCTTTCTGAAGGCACTGTATCAAACCAAATCAAATGTATTTATAAAGCCCTTCTTACATCAGCTGATATCTCAAAGTGCTGTACAGAAACCCAGCCTAAAACCCCAAACAGCAAGCAATGCAGGTGTAGAAGCACGGTGGCTAGGAAAAACTCCCTAGAAAGGCCAAAACCTAGGAAGAAACCTAGAGAGGAACCAGGCTATGAGGGGTGGCCAGTCCTCTTCTGGCTGTGCCGGGTGGAGATTATAACAGAACATGGCCAAGATGTTCAAATGTTTATAAATGACCAGGGTCAAATAATAATAATCACAACGGTTGTCGAGGGTGCAACAGGTCAGCACCTCGGGAGTAAATGTCAGTTGGCTTTTCATAGCCGATCATTCAGAGTATCTCTACCGCTCCTGCTGTCTCTAGAGAGTTGAAAACAGCAGGTCTGGGACAGGTAGCAAGTGCGGTGAACAGGTCAGGGTTGCATAGCCGCTGGCAGAACAGTTGAAACTGGAGAAGCAGCACGGCCAGGTAGACTGGGGACAGCAAGGGGTCATCAGGCCAGGTAAACCTGAGGCATGGTCCTAGGGCTCAGGTCCTCCGAGAGAAAGAAAGAAAGAATCAGAGAGAGCATACTTACATTCACACGGGACACCGGAAAAGACAGGAGAAATACTCCAGATATAACAGACTGACCCTAGCCCCCCAACACGTAAACTACTGCAGCATAAATACTGAAGGCTGAGACAGGAGGGATCGAGATGCACTGTGGCCCCGTCCGACGATACCCCCGGACTTAGCCAAACAGGCAGGATATAACCCCACCCACTTTGCCAAAGCACAGCCCCCACACCACTAGAGGGATATCTTCAACCACCAACTTACCATCTTGAGACAAGGCCGAGTATAGCCCACAAAGATCTCCGCCACGGCACAACCCAAGGGGGGGCTCCAACCCAGACAGAAAGATCACGTCAGTGACTCAACCCACTGAAGTGACGCACCCCTCCTAGGGACGGCATGGAAGAGCACCAGTAAGCCAGTGACTCAGCCCCTGTAATAGGGTTAGAGGCAGAGAATCCCAGTGGAGAGAGGGGAACCGGCCAGGCAGAGACAGCAAGGGCGGTTCGTTGTTCCAGTGCCTTTCTGTTCACCTTCACACTCCTGGGCCAGACTACACTCAATCATATGACCCACTGAAGAGAGGAGTCTTCAGTAAAGACTTAAAAGTTGAGACCGAGTCTGCGTCTCTCACATGGGTAGGCAGACCATTCCATAAAAATGGAGCTCTATAGGAGAAAGCCCTGCTTCCAGCTGTTTGCTTAGAATTTCTAGGGACAGTTAGGGGCCTGCGTCTTGTGACCGTAGCGTACATGTAGGTATGTACGGCAGGACCAAACCAGAAAGATGGGTAAGAGCAAGCCCATGTAATGCTTTGTAGGTTAGCAGTAAAACCTTGAAATCAGCCCTTGCCTTAATAGGAAGCCAGTGGAGAGAGGCTAGCACTGGAGTAGTACGATCCAATTTTTTGGTTCTAGTCAAGATTCTAGCAGCCGTGTTTAGCATTAACTGAAGTTTATTTAGTGCTTTATCCGGGTACCCGGAAAGTGGAGCATTGCAGTAGTCTAATCTAGAAGTGACAAAAGCATGAATTAAATTTTCTGCATAATTTTTGGACTGAAAGTTTCAGATTTTTGCAATGTCACGTAGATGGAAAAAAGCTGTCCTTGAAACAGTCTTGATTCATATGTTCGTCAAAAGAGAGATCAGGGTCCAGAGTAACGCCGAGGTCCTTCACAGTTTTATTTGAGACGACTGTAACCCAATCAAGATTAATTGTCAGATTCAACAGAAGATCTCTTTATTTCTTGGGACCTAGAACAAGCATCTCTGTTTTGTCCGAGTTTAAAAGTAGAACATTTGCAGCCATCCACTTCCTTATGTCTGAAACACACGCTTCCAGCAAGGGCAATTTTGGGGCTTCACCATGTTTCATTGAAATGTACAGCTGTGTGTCATCTGCATAGCAGTGAAAGTTAAAAATATGTTTGCAAATGACATCACCAAGAGATAAAATATATAGTGAAAACAATAGTGGTCCGAAAACGGAACCTTGAGGAACACTGAAATGTACAGTTGATTTGTCAGAGGACAAACCATCCACAGAGACAAACTGATATATTTCCGACAGATAAGATCTAAACCAGGCCAGAACTTGTTCGTGTAGACCAATTTGGGTTTCCCATCTCTCCAAAAGAATGTGGTGATCGATGGTATCAAAAGCAGCACTAAGGTCTAGAAGCATGAGGACAGATGCATAGCCTCGGTCCGATGCCATTAAAAGGTAATTTACCACCTTCACAAGTGCAGTCTCAGTGCTATGTGTCACGGCCGTCGTAAGAAGCGGACCAAAGCGCAGCGTGGTGAGAGTACATTTTCCCTTTATTAAAAATGACGCCAACAAAAACAATAAACCATACAAAACGACCGTGAAGCTTAAGGGCTATAGTGCCACAAACAAAGACAACTTCCCACACAGAAAGGAGGGAAAAGGGCTACCTAAGTATGGTTCCCAATCAGAGACAACGATAGACAGCTGTCCCTGATTGAGAACCATACCCGGTCAAAACATAGAAAACAAAAACATAGAATGCCCTCTAAGGTCAGGGCGTGACACTATGATGGGGTCTAAAACCAGACTGAAGCGTTTCGTATACATTGTTTGTCTTCAGGAAGGTAGTTGCGCAACAGCTTTTTCAAAAATATTTGAGATGAATGGGAGATTATAGGCCGTTAGTTTTTTATATTTTCTGGGTCAAGGTTTGGCTTTTTCAAGAGAGGCTTTATTACTGCCACTTTTAGTGAGTTTAGTACACATCCGGTGGATAGATAGACGTTTATTATGTTCAACATAGGAGGGCCAAGCACAGGAAGCAGCTCTTTCTGTAGTTTAGTTGGAATAGGGTCCAGTATGCAGCTTGAAGGTTTAGAGGCCATGATTATTTTCATCATTGTGTCAAGAGATATAGTACTAAAACACTTGAGTGTCTCCCTTGATCCTAGGTCCTGGCGGAATTGTGCAGACTCAGGACAACTGAACTTTGGAGAAATACGCAGATTTAAAGAGGAGTCCGTAATTTGCTTTCTAATGATCATGATCTTTTCCTCAAAGAAGTTAATGAATTTATCACTGATGAAGTGAAAGCCATCCTCTCTTGGGGAATGCTGCTTTTTAGTTAGCTTTGCGACAGTATCAAAAATACATTTTGGATTGTTCTTATTTTCCTCAATTAAGTTGGAAAAATAGGATGATCGAGCAGCAGTGAGGGCTCTTCGGTACTGTCTTTCCAAGCTAGTTGGAAGACTTCCAGTTTGGTGTGGCGCCATTTCCGTTCCAATTTTCTGGAAGCTTTTTTCAGAGCTCGAGTATTTTCTGTATACCAGGGAGTTAGTTTCTTATGACAAATGTTTTTGGTTTTTAGGGGTGCGACTGCATCTAGGGTATTGCGCAATGTTAAATTGAGTTCCTCAGTTAGGTGGTTAACTGATTTTTGTACTCTGACGTCCTTGGGTAGGCGGAGGGAGTCTGGAAGGGCATCTAGGAATCTTTGGGTTGTCCGAGAATTTATAGCACGACTTTTGATGATCCTTGGTTGGGGTCTGAGCAGATTATTTGTTGCGATTGCGAACATAATAAAATGGTGGCCCGATAGTCCAGGATTATGAGGAAAAACATTAAGATCCACAACATTTGTTCCACGGGACAAATCTAGGTCCAGAGTATGACTGTGGCAATGAGTGTTCCGGAGACATGTTGGACAAAACCCACTGAGTCGATGATGGCTCCGAAAGCCTTTTGGAGTGGGTCTGTGGACTTTTCCATGTGAATATTAAAGTCACCAAAAATTTGAATATTATCTGCCATGACTACAAGGTCCGATAGGAATTCAGGGAACTCAGTGAGGAACGCTGTATATAGGCCAGGAGGCCTATAAACCGTGGCTATAAAAAGTGATTGAGTAGGCTGCATAGATTTCATGACTAGAAGCTCAAAAGACGAAAACGTCGGGGGGGTTTTGTAAATTGAAATTTGCTATCATAAATGTTAGCAACACCTCCACCTTTGCGGGATGTGCGGGGGATATGGTCACTAGTGTAACCAGGAGGTGAGGCCTCATTTAACACAGTACATTCATCAGGCTTAAGCCACGTTTCAGTCAGGCCAATCACATCAAGATTATGATCAGTGATTAGTTAATTGACTATTACTGCCTTGGAAATGAGGGATCTAACATTAAGTAGCCCTATTTTGAGATGTGAGGTATCACAATCTCTTTCAATAATGGCAGGAATGGAGGAGGTCTTTATTCTAGTGAGATTGCTAAGGCGAACACCGCCATGTTTAGTTTTGCCCAACCTAGGTCGAGGCACAGACACGGTCTCAATGGGGATAGCTGAGCTCACTATACTGACTGTGCTAGTGGCAGACTCCACTAAGCTGGCAGGCTGGCTAACAGCCTGCTGCCTGGCCTGCACCCTATCTCATTGTGGAGCTAGGGGAGTTAGAGCCCTGTCTATGTTCGTAGATAAGATGAGAGCACCCCACCAGCTAGGATGGAGTCTGTCACTCCTCAACAGGCCAGGCTCGGTCCTGTTTGTGGGTGAGTCCCAGAAAGAGGGCCAATTATCTACAAATTCTATCTTTTGGGAGGGGCAGAAAACAGTTTTCACCCAGCTATTGAGTTGTGAGACTCTACTGTAGAGCTCATCACTCCCCCTAACTGGGAGGGGGCCAGAGACAATTACTCGATGCCGACACATCTTTCTAGCTGATTTACACGCTGAAGCTATGTTGCGCTTGGTGACCTCTGACTGTTTCATCCTAACAGTGGTGCCAACGTGGATAACAATATCCCTATCCTCTCTACACTCGCCAGTTTTATCTTTAGCCAGCACCATCTTCAGATTAGCCTTAACGTCGGTAGCCCTGCCCCTGGTAAACAGTGTATGATCGCTGGATGATTCGTTTTAAGTCTAATACTACGGGTAATGGAGTCGCCAATGACTAGGGTTTTCAATTTGTCAAAGCTAATGGTGGGAGGCTTCGACCCCGTAATGGGAGGAGTAGAGACCAGAGAAGGCTCGGCCTCTGACTCCGACTCGCTGCTTAATGGGGAGAACTGGTTGAAAGTTTCTGTCGGCTGAATGAGCGACACCGGTTGAGCATTCCTAAAGCATTTCCCTCCAGAAGCCATGAGAAAGTTGTTCGGCTGCGGGAACTGTGCGAGGGGATTTATACTACTATCTGTACTTACTGGTGGCACAGATGCTGTTTCATCCTTTCCTACACTGAAATTACCCTTGCCTAACGATTGCGCCTGAAGCTGGTCTTGCAGCACAGCTATCCTCGCCGTAAGGCGATCGTTCTCCTGTATATTATGAGTACAGCGACTGCAATTAGAAACCATCATGTTAACGTTACTACTTAGTTTCGGCTGTTGAAGGTGCTGACGAACCACATCCAGATAAAGCGTCCGGAGTGAAAAAGTTGAATGAAAAAAAAGTCGAGCGACGGAAAAACAAAAAATATAAACCGTAATTAAAAAGTAAAAACCGTATAGTTGTCAGGTAGCAAAGTAAGGTTAGCAACAAAACGCACAGCAGCACGTAAACAAGTCGGCACGTAAACAAAAATCCCATTTTATTGGTAGCATTAACATATTTTTCAGATGTTATCGCAGCGAAATGCTTGTTTCTAGCTCTAGCTCCTACAAACACAAATCCCAAAAATAAAAATAACGAAATGATGAAATATCAGAAAGAGCAAAGGGTGGCTACTTTGAAGAATCTCAAATATAAAATATATTTTCATTTGTTTAACACTTTTTTGGTTACTACGTGATTCCATATGTGTTATTTCATCGTTTTGATGTCTTCACTATTATTCTACAATATAGAGCATTTAAAAATAAAGAAAAACCCTTGAATAAGTAGCTGTGTTCAAACCTTTGACTGGTACTGTACGTCTGGTGTCTGAGCCATTGAATTACAACTCCACTTTGTCCATGTACTGTCGTTTTGCCTCTATGATTGCCTTACGGAGGCCATAGCTGGTCTGTTTGTGCACATGCATGTTCCCAGTCACCTTGCCATAGTTGAATGCTGTGGTTTGCACTTTCTATCCACAGTTTTTGGTTTGAATAAGTTCTAATCATCACAGTGGGAACAACATCCTCTATGCACTTCCTGATGAAATCCGTCACCGAGTCATTATCAGAGGCAACCCGGAACATTTCCCAGTCCGCGTGATCAAAACAATCTTGAAGCATAGATTCCGATTGGTCAGACCAACGTTGAACAGTCCTTACCACGGGTACTTCCTGTTTAAGCTTCTGCCTATAGGAGGGGAGTAGAAAAATGGAAGTGTGATCTGATTTGCAGAAGGGAAGGTCGGGGAAAAGCCTTGTTGCCATCCCGGAAAGGGGTGTAGCAATGGTCCAGAGATCTCGATGTGCGAGTAGCACAGGAGATGTGTTGATAGAACTTTGGTAGCATTTTTCTGAGATACATTTTTTAAAATTTCCCAGCTACAATAAATAATGCCTCAAGAAATGCAGTTTCGAGTTTGCACAAAGTCCAGTGTAGTTCCTTGAGAGCTGTCACGGTGTCGGCTTGGGTTGGGATATACACGACCGTGACGATTAAGAAAATGATCTCAGGAGGTAATGTAGTCGGCATTGTGTTTGTGTGTGTTTGTTGGTGTTGGTGTGTCATTGTATGTGCGAGTGTGAATAGGATGGATGGGACATTTCTGAGTAGTCTATGACAAGTCCTGCTACACCTTTATTGCTGCCTTTATTAAAATATGGGTTGTGGGTTGCGGACATGTTAATGGTGGGTCACGACGTGTCAGAGTATAATTATTTCATTAATTACTGGAATTGATTTGGCCAAGTGCAACTGAGCTCTCTGTTCAGTGCGCTTTTTGCTTTGCTGCGGTGTCTCTGCTCAGTTTGGCAGCTGCGCGAGTGGGAGTGAGATGCACATGTGCTTCGCTGTTTGCCAGATCTTTTATCTGCAGTTTTCTTCAAGATCACTCCGCGACCCACATGCTGCAGCGCTGTCGTTCAGCAGCAGATGATGCGCTGTCAGCCACTGACTTGTCATTCCCACTCGCCATCACTCACCGATGTCACCAAATGTACCCAAGCTAGCCACAAGTTCTGACTGAGCTCAATCGTCATGAAATGCAAATACAGCAATGACTTTCTCTCTCTCGGTTTCATACAAACTTTGATATATAACAAGGAGCGCCCACAATGTTTTTTTGTGCGGGGAAGTGCTTAGTGATTAGTCTCTCAAAACGAACAAATGAATAACGATATATCTTGACCAAACATCCACAGCATGATGTTAAACCCAGGGAGTACTTTCAGAACAGGGCATAATGCTTCAGGAAACAGTGTTTCGACAATGGAAGAGTAAGTCAACTAGCAAGGCAATGTTGTCATTTTATAACAGGTGATGATAAGCAGAAAAAAGGGAGTACTATCTCTCATAGTAGTAGATGTGAATTTCTCTTTCAAACAATCCCCTTGTACACAGCTAATGGCTAGCTATCTAATGTTAGCCAACGCGAGCTAGCTAGCTACTTAGTGCAACCCTAAGTAACAGTACAGATGAAGATGAAAAATGATCAGGCCTAACGTAAACTCACCCCATTCCGTACAAATGTGCGTAACCGCGACATTCAAACGAGGCTACAAAGAAAACTAATGGGACTGTAGCGACTGTGTTGACTTCAAAATCGGGGGTGTGAACTAGGTTTCTATTCAAGCGTTGATCGACATGGTAATGGCTCTATAGTATTGGAGAAAAGTTGAAAAAACTGACCCTCCGTTACATCTTGACGTGTCATGTCGTAACGTAAAGCACGCATAAAGCAACTATTTCTGTCTTACAATCTCTCTCCACCAGGTGTAGCACTTCTCTCATCGTTTAAAAACAAGAAATGGACAGTGACGGGGTTAAGGCGGGGATACCTAGTCATTTTTTTCGTCATCATTGCATGCGATCATCATTCTCAAAGCCGATGTTTACTTCTAAGATCACTTTAGCACCGCCCTAAAAACCCGATTCAAATTCGAAACAAACCTTCAAATAGGTATGTAATGACACATTATATAAACTCTTTATAGTGTTTTATTCATTTTAGAGGCGATAAGGTGATAAGTTGGACAGATCGAGTGAAAAAAGCAATTTTCCCACACGACATCTGTCCTTCTCACTATAACGCATTAGTTTCGCTTCCCCACCCGAAGTTTTTAAAAAGTCCCGACAGGGCTCATTGCCTGCTTGAATTATGCAGAAACGCGCAGTGTTTAGGTCATGTAATTGATTTTGTTGGAAAGGGGAGAAATTGTGCTTTACAATGGTATTGACACTACAGTTGATCTGGAAGTATTACGTTTTTGGGGCGCTAAAATAAGGGAAATTGTACGGACCAAGGCTATGTACGAGTTTACGTTACTGTACATCTTACTGTAGAAAATATTTTTGAAAACAAGTCTAGGTTGGAACTGTTGCTGTCAAAATACAAATAATTTTTATTCTGAACTGGAAGAAAATTATTAAACCCATCACACAGATGTAGACCAGAACACACACCCACAGCTGATAAGATAAATCAAGAGTAGGTCGAATTCAATTCAACATATTTCGAATTCATTTTAGTGCATGATAGTTCATTGTAGGTGGCTAACAGGCATTCAAAGGGAACAGAGCTATCCTCAAAGCTTCATACCAGGTGAGTGTGAATATTGCCAAGGGAAAAAAGAAGCCCCACAATATAGGAGAGGAGCTCATCAAACCCTGCCTGAGGGATGTCTGTGTCTCTTGGGTGAAGAGGGAGCAAAAAAAGTGAACTCAATCGTACTTTCCAATGACACAGTGGGCAAAATAATGAGATATGTCAGTTGACATACAAGTATCTGTGACAGAAAAGATGAAACAGCACAATAAATTATCTCTTCAATTCGATGAGTCAGTGGATGTGGCTGGAATTCCACTGTTGATGGTATATGCAAGATACTTATTTGATGATGAGGAATTTATTCCAGGAGGAATTTATTTTCTGTGACCATATACAAACAACAGCAAGGGGAGATAGACACTCATTTGAAAGACTTGCAACTTGAATGGGGAAATTGTGTTTGGATTAGCACTGATGGTGCAAGATGCATGATTTCATAACGCATGTCCGCAGAGTGGTGCCTAACGTGAAGCTGACACATTGTATTCTGCACAGGTAGTCTTTAGCCAGCAAAGCATTAAACCTAACCTAAGGGCCGTTTTTGACTCAGTGTTAACGGTGTTGAATCTGATCCAGAAGAGACCTCTTCAAACAAGGCTGTTCCGAGAGCTTTGCAAGGAGATGGGAGCAGACCATGAGCACCTGCTCTTTTATTGTGAGGTTAGGTGGTTTCCAGGGGGAGAGTCCTGGAGAGGCTGTGGGAACTGAGGAGATCAATTCACCCATGTGTGAAGCTGTGAAGAAAGACATGGCTGAGATCACATGGCCAGCCTTCAGCAGAACTTTGACCGGTACTTCCCTAAACAACAGAGATCTCAAAAACTTCAATGGGTGAGATATCCCTTTCAGGCAGTCTCCTCATCAGACCTAGGACTGTCTGACAGAGATAGAGGCCTTAGTGACATTGCAAGCAAGCAATGGCAGCAAGATGCTTTTTGAGGCAAACACACTCATACAGTTCTGGGTTGCTCATCTATAGCAGGAAGCGGTCTCCTGCCTGGCTGAGAAAGCAGTAGATGTTCTGATCCAGTTTGGCACCACATACATATGCGAGTCAGGGTTCTCAACTCTGGAGTACTTATAAAACAAGTACAGAAACAGACTCAATGCTGAGCATGACCTCAGTGCTGCACTGTCAAAAACTGAGCCCAGAATAGACCTGCTTGTTGAAAACTTCAACCAGCCACACACCTCTCATTAGGAGTGTGTGTTTGTGTTTTCTGTTATACATCTGTATGATGTGATCAATCAGTTTATTCCAGTTCAGAAGGAAAAGCATTTCTTGTATTTTAACAGCAACAGTTCCAACCTAGACAGATATGTATGTGTTATTAATAAGGAAAAATAAACATAAATTGATATTTATATGGGTATTTCATTTAATTGTTATTTGTTTTTGCCTATATTGCATTTGTGCTAAGCATAAGGGCAATGAAATGTACCGATATTTACTTATAGTTGCATGTTTTTATAAGCTTGGGTCCCAGGAAAACACAGAATTTCTCATTTGGATCCCAGGCTGAAAAAGTTTAAAAACCCTTGCTTTAGTGGATAACAATGATGTAATCAGATCACCTCAGTGACGTTATTTCGTAACAGGTCATTTGATGTCAACACAATAGTATTTCATTTTTTTATGATGGTATGGAAAAGAAAAATACTACACATTACACCAGAGCTCTCCAAACCTGTTCCTGTTTTTTTGCTCCAACCCTAATCTAGCGCACCCAATTCTAATAATTAGCTGGTTGATAAACTGAATCCGGTTAATTACAACTGGGGCTGGAGCAAAAACCTAAAGGCTAGCTCTCCAGGAATAGGTTTGGAGAGCACTGCATTACACCAATAAAAGTGCAATGCACTTTTGATGATATTTGGATGAAACCAGATCAAAAAAGTAGGATAACCAAAGTATAAAAAATTACTGTTGCTGGTACAAAGTTACTGACCCCTTCCCCCGTGTCAAAAACTTGAATTCAGGAGGCAGGATTATGGCTTAGTGTGACATCACATGAAGCCTCTCATTTGAATACATCAATGGTAACGTCTTATCTCTTACCTAATTTAAATAAGAACCCTCTTGTAACTGTCATTGCAGCAAGCATGTTCGCAGAGTGGTGTGGTTTACATAGCTAGCTAGCTTGTCTACTGGTGCCAAAATTTGACTGTAGGGTGTCAGCAAATATAATTGCAGGTTTTCCCTATTTATTTATGGCAAAGAACTTATAGGTTTTCCCTTTCATCTGTGTCTGGTGTTAGCTAGTTACGGGCTAGCTAGGTCTTCAGCCAGCATGGAGCAAAAGGGGGGGAAGAGTTGTTCAAAACTCCCACACAGTTGTCATGTCAACACATCTGTCAGTGCTGCAGCAAACTGGAACAGATGAGAGAAGCCAAACTGGAGATGTACACTGACTATACATAACATTAAGAACACCTAAGCTGTGTTCGAATACTCTTGGACCTAGACTTGGCGCTCCGGTACCGCTTGCCGTGCGGTAGCAGAGAGAACAGTCTGTGACTAGGGTGGCTGGAGTCTTTGACAATTTTTAGGGCCTTCCTACCGCCTGGTATAGAGGTCCTGGATGGCAGGAAGCTTGACCCCAGTGATGTACTGGCCTGTACGCACTACCCTTTGTAGTACCTTGCGGTGGTAGGCCGAGCAGTTGCCATACCAGACAGTGATGCAACCAGTCAGGATCTTCTCGATGGCACCATCAGAGAGGATCTGAGGACCCATGCAAAATCTTTTCATGTCTCCTGAGGGAGAATAGGTTTTGTCGTGCCCTCTTCACAACTGTCTTGGTGTGCTTGGACCCTGTTAGTTTGTTGGTGATGTGGACGCCAAGGAACTTGAAGCTCTCAACCTGCTCCACTACAACACCGTCGATGAGAATGGGGGTCCTCCTTTTCCTGTAGTCCACAATCATCTCCTTTGTCTTGATCACTTAGAGGGAGAGGTGGTTGTCCTTGCACCACACGGTCAGGTCTCTGACCTCCTCCCTATAGGCTGTCTCATCATTGTCAGTGATCAGGCCTACCACTGTTGTGTCATCAACAAACTTAATGATGGTGTTGGAGTCTTGCCTGGCCGTGCAGTCATGAGTGAACAGGGAGTACAGGAGGGGACTGAGCACGCACCCCTGAGGGGCCCCCGTGTTGAGGATCAGCGTGGTGGATGTGTTGTTACCTACCCTTACCACCTGGGGGCGGCCCGTCAGGAAGTCCAGGATCCAGTTGCAGAGGGAGGTGTTTAGTCCCAGGGTCCTTAGCTTAGTGATTAACTTTGAGGGCACTATGGTGTTGAACGCTGAGCTGTAGTCAATGAATAGCAATCTCACATAGGTGTTCCTTTTGTCCAGGTGGGAAAGGGCAGTGTGGAGTGCAACAGAGATTGCATTATCTGTGGATCTGTTGGTGCGGTATGCAAATTGGAGTGGGTCTAGGGTTTCCGGGATAATGGTGTTGATGTGAGCCATGACTTTCAAAGCATTTAATGGCTACATACGTGAGTGCTACGGGTCGGTAGTCATGTAGGCAGGTTACCTTAGTGTTCTTGGGCACAGGGACTATGGTGGTCTGCTTGAAACATGTTGGTATTACAGACTCGGACAGGGAGAGGTTGAAAATGTCAGTGAAGACACTTGCCAGTTGGTCAGCGCATGCTTGGAGTACACGTCCTGGTAATCCGTCTGGCCCAGCGGCCTTGTGAATGTTGACCTGTTTAAAACCTTTTTGGGATAGGGGGCAGCATTTTCACTTTTGGATGAATAGCGTGCCCAGAGTGAACTGCCTCCTACTCTGTCCCAGATGCTAATATATGCATATTATTATTAGTATTGGATAAAAAACACTCTGAAGTTTCTGAAACTGTTTGAATGATGTCTGTGAGTATAACAGAACTCATATGGCAGGCGAAAACCTGAGAAAAATCCAACCAGGAAGTGGGATATCTGAGGATTGTAGTTTTTCAAAGCATGGCCTACCGAATACACAGTGTCTATGGAGTCAAGTTGCACTTCCTACGGCTTCCACTAGATGTCAACAGTCTTTAGAAACAGGTTTGAGGATTCTGCTATAAAGGAGGGGCTCATGAGACCTGTTTGAATCAGTGGTCTGGCAGAGTGTCTCAGGCTCGTGACGCACGCTCCCGACAGAGTTAGCTCTTATTCCAGTGCTTCTCTTCAGACATAGGAGTTCTCTAGTTGGAAGCTTATTGATGTTTTATGTTAAAAACATCCTAAAGACTGATTCCATACATCGTTTGACTTGTTTCTACGACCTGTAACGGAACTTTTCGAGTTTTTGTCTGGACGAAGTGCTCACGCATCATGAAGATGGATTACTGAGCTGAACACGCTAACAACAAGTGGCTATTTGGACATAAATGATGGACTTTATGGAACAAATCAGTCATTTATTGTCGAACTGGGATTCCTGGGAGTGCCTTCTGATGAAGATCATCAAAGGTAAGTGAATATTTATAGTGTTATTTCTAACTTCTGTTGACTCCAAAATGGCGGATATTTCTCTGGCTGGATTGGGCTCTGAGCGCCGTTCTCAGATTATGCTTTTTCCGTAAAGTTTTTTTTAAATCTGACACAGCGGTTGCATTAAGGAGAAGTCTATCTTTAATTCTGTGAATAACACTTGTATCTTATATCGATGTTTATTATGAGTATTTCTGCAAAATCACCGGATGTTTTGGAATCAAAACATTACTGCACGTAACGCGCCAATGTAAACTGAGATTTTTGGATATAAATATGCACATTATCGAACAAAACATACATGTATTGTGTAACATGATGTCCTATGAGTGTCATCTGATGAAGATCATCAAAGGTTAGTGATTCATTTTATCTATATTTCTGGTTTTTGTGACTCCTCTCTGTCTGGAAAAATGGCTGTGTTTTTTTTGACTTGGCGGTGATCTAACATAATTATATGTTGTGCTTTTTTGAAATCGGACACGATGGGTAGATTAACAAGAAGTTTATCTTTAATTTGCTGTATTAGACTTGTTAACGTGTGAAAGTTACATATTTAGAAGAAAAAAAAAATGAATTTCCCGCGCTGCCTTTTCAGCGGAATGTTGTTGAGGCGGAACCCCTGCCCTAGAAAGGTTAAAGGTCTTACTCACATCGGCTGCGGAGAGCATGATCACACAGTCGTCCAGAACAGCTGATGCTCTCATGCATGTTTCAGTGTTACTTGCCTCGAAGCGAGCATAGAAGTTATTTAGCTTGTCTGGTAGGCTCGTGTCACTGAGCAGCTCTCACTGAGCAGCTCTCTGCTGTGCTTCCCTTTGTAGTCTGTAATAGTTTGCAAGCTCTGCCACATCCAACGAGTGTCAGAGCCGGTGTAGTACGATTCAATCTTAATCCTGTATTGATGCTTTGCCTGTTTGGCAGAGGGCATAGCGGGATTTCTTTTAAAACAGTCCTGTAATTTAGCATCTACTTCATCTGACCACTTTTTTATAAACCGAGTCACTGGTGCTTCTTGCTTTAATTTTAGCTTGTAAGCAGGAATCAGGAGCATAGAGTTATGGTCAGATTTGCCAAATGGAGGGTGAGGGAGAGCTTTGTAGAGGTCTCTGTGTGTGGAGTAAAGGTGGTATCGAATTTTTTTCCCTCTGGTTGCACATTTAACATGCTGATAGAGATGTTGTAAAATAGATTTAAGTTTCCCTGCATTAAAGTCCCCGGCCACTAGGAGCGCCGCCTCTGGATGAGTGTTTTCCTGTTTGCTTATGGCGGAATGCAGTTCATTGAGTGCGGTTTTGGTGCCAGCCTCGGTCTGTGGTGGTATGTAGACAGCTACAAAAAAATACAGATGAAAACTCTCTAGGTACATGGTGTGGTCTACAGCTTATCATGAGATATTCTACCTCAGGCGAGCAAAACCTTGACTTCTTTAGATATCATGCACCAGCTGTTGTTTACGTATATGCATAGGCCCTCACCCCGTGTCTTACCAGAGGCTGCTGTTCTGTCCTGCCAATAGAGTGTTTAACCCGTCAGCTGTATATTCTTAATGTCGTTTAAGATATTACAGTTTTTAATGTCCTGTTGGTAGGATATATGCGCTTTCAGTTCGTCCCATTTATTTTCCAGTGATTGAACGTTAGCTAGCAGGATAGAAGACAAGGGCAGATTAGCCACTCGTCGCCTGATCCTCACAAGGCATCCTGATCTTTTTCCGCAAAACTTACATTTCCTTTTCCAGCGAATCACAGGGATCTGGGCCTGGTCGGGTGTCTGTTGTATATCCCTTGCATCTGACTCATTGAAGAATAACTCCTGGTCCAATTTGAGGTGAGTAATCCCAGTTCTGGTGTCCAGAAGCTCTTTTCGGTCATACGAGATGGTAGCAGCAACATTATGTACAAAACAAGTTATGAATAACGCGTAAAACAAACAAAATAGCATGGTTGGTTAAGAGCCGATAAGACGGCAGCCCTGCCCTACTGCGCCATCTTTAGGTCTCGAACACAGCTCTACTCTTTCCATGACATAGACTGACCAGGTGAATCCAGCTGAAAGCTATGATCCCTTATTGATGTCACCCGTTAAAACCATTTCAATCCGTGTAGATGAATGGGAGGAGACAGGTTAAAGAATGATTTGTAATCCTTGAGACAATTGAGACATGGATTGTGCATCTGAGGCATTCAGAGGGAGAATGGGCAAGACAAAAGATTTAAGTACCTTTGAATGGGGTATGGTAGTAGGTGCCAAACATAGGGCTGTTGTGGTGTCAATATTACCGGCAGTCAGGAGTCATGACTGCAGTCATGGTAACTAGCCTTCTTCAAAACTGCGCTCTGATGCCTCTGATGATCATTAGTAGCCTACCAAACTTGAGCCTACAATATGTGCGTCTCCACATACACTTAGACCTAGGCTATTGATGGATTCAAGACAAGTTTTTTTTATTGATCTCAGATTCTCAGTTTGTCAGTGGCGAAGTAGCCTGTCATTTCGATAATTTGTGCGATATTAAAAAAGATTTTGCCTGTCTCCAGTCATCTAAAATGACTTGCATGAAATGCGTTTATAAAAGGACACATTTCTCCGGAATCCTAGGCTACTAAAAATGTTCCCCATGTGTGCAACTTCTGTAAGTGCCTTAACTCTAGAAGATATGCATGCAATGCTTTATTATAAAGGTGATTTTTTTTTTAAATCATGCATTCCGCTCACCAGGTCACCCCTCTCTTGAGCTCACTTTTTGTTCCGGCACCTTTAAAAATGTATATATTTTTCGTCGTATCCAATTGGTAGTTACAGTCTTGTCTCATCGCTGCAACTCCCGTACGGACTCGGGAGAGGAAAAGGTTGTGTTCAAAAATGCTTTCCAGTCTCTCTGACTCACCCATTGATGCGCAGCTCACTCGCTGGTGATGGCCGATGCGTATGTGCCAAAAGCCTATCTCGCTCTTCTTTTACTTAAAACAATATTTGGAACTTGATCAAATATTTTGGTAGCCTACAGCATAAGGATTAGAGTCTTCTCTTTTCAGCAGGAGTCATTGCTTTTCAACCTGTGTTTTCCCGCGATTGTATTTGAACTATTACCTGTTTTGTCTGCATGCTGTTCACTTACTGATTTTCACATTATGTGGCAGGGGAACTACTGGAGAGGCAACTCGAATAAACTTAGATTTGCTTTATTATAATTTTAACATTGCAAAAAGTGAAGAAAAAAATGTCATGCATTGTGAGGTACCGGATCCAGCCAAATAGATTCTGGAACGAAACAGTCCAAAACTGAGAGGTGCAGTGACCTGTTCCGGCAGGATCCGGCTTAAGTAAGTACTGGTAAAGACAAGATTAATTTGAGAATAGTCTGAATGGTGAGAATATTATCACTTGTGGATGATACACAACCCATGCATTTCTTTTGTGACTTTTTCAAATCATAGTCATCATGTAACCTAGCCCATAAGCCTATTTGTTTTGCTAAGGTTTGTATCACAACTGAAGTGGCCAAATAACTCCAAACGTAGCCTATAGGCCCAAGACCTCTGGAACATGGTTGGAGAGCCCATAGCCTGCAACAGTGTTTTCCAAACTCGGTCCTGGGCGCACTTTTGTTTTTTGCCCTAGCACTACACAGCTGATTCAAATAATCAAAGTTTGATGATGAGTTTGAAATGGTTTGTCGAGATCTGTGTGGAAGAACTTGACTGGCCTGCATAAAGCCCTGACCTCAACCCCATCGAACACATTTGGGATGAATTGGAACGCCAACTGCGAACCAGGCCTAATCGTCCAACACCAATGCCGATCGCCCTAATGTTCTTGTGGCTGAATGGAAGCAAGTCCCTGCAGCAATGTTCCAACATCTAGTGGAAAGCCTTCTCAGAAGAGTGGAGGCTGTTAAAGCAGCAAAGGGGGGATGTTCAACGAGCAGGTGTCCACATGCTTTTGGTCATGTAGTGTAAGTTCAGAAGTAAAAATGTGCTCAACAAGTCACATAATGAGTTGCATGGACTCACTCTATGCGCAATAATAGTGTTTAACATGATTTTTAATGACTATCTCATCTCTGTACCCCACACATATAATTATCTCAGTCGAGCAGTGAATTTCAAACACAGACTCAACCACAAAGACCAAGAAGGTTTTTCCAATGCATCGCAAAGTAGGGCGGGGACCTATTGGTAAATGGGCAAAAATATTTTAAAAAGCAGACATTGAATATCCCTTTGTGCATGTTACAGAGTTTAATGGCTGTGATTAGGGCTGTTGTGGTGATGGTATTACCGCCACACCGGCGGTCACGAGTCATGAAGGCAGTCAAATTCCATGTGACCGTTTAGTCACAGTAATTAGGCTTCTTTAAGATCTGATGCTGAAGGTCATTAGTAGCCTACCAAACGTGCTAACTGCCTGATACTCAGCACTCTATTGTCTCTCTAATCACTGTGACATCAATGCAAATGTATTTGAAAATCTAATCAAACACTTCATGAGAGCCCATGAGCTCATGTTGCGCAACATTTCAATAAGCTATGCAATTGCATGAGAAAACAGAGGGATGGCCTCTACTAAAAAGAGGAGGAACAGCTTTCTATAGGCTAAGCCTACTATATTTATTTCTCAACTTTCCTAATATTAAGCACATTGCTTATATTTACAACAGGAGTATGGCCTATCTGGCTGGCATAAAAATAAACCACAGGGAAAAGTGTCCTCCATTTGCCATTTAAGTGCATATCATCAAATCAAATCAAGTTTATTTTATATAGCCCTTCGTACATCAGCTAATATCTCGAAGTGCTGTACAGAAACCCAGCCTAAAACCCCAAACAGCAAGCAATGCAGGTGTAGAAGCACGGTGGCTAGGAAAAACTCCCTAGAAAGGCCAAAACCTAGGAAGAAACCTAGAGAGGAACCAGGCTATGAGGGGTGGCCAGTCCTCTTCTGGCTGTGCCGGGTGGAGATTATAACAGAACATGGCCAAGATGTTCAAAATGTTCATAAGTGACAAGCATGGTCAAATAATAATCAGGAATAAATGTCAGTTGGCTTTTCATAGCCGATCATTAAGAGTTGAAAACAGCAGGTCTGGGACAGGTAGGGGTTCCATAACCGCAGGCAGAACAGTTGAAACTGGAATAGCAGCAAGGCCAGGTGGACTGGGGACAGCAAGGAGTCATCATGCCCGGTAGTCCTGACGTATGGTCCTAGGGCTCAGGTCCTCCGAGAGAGAGAAAGAAAGAGAGAAGGAGAGAATTAGAGAGAGCCAAGATTTTCAAAATGTTCATAAATGACAAGCATGGTCAAATAATAATCAGGAATAAATGTCAGTTGGCTTTTCATAGCCGATCATTAAGAGTTGAAAGCAGCAGGTCTGGGACAGGTAGGGGTTCCATAACCGCAGGCAGAACAGTTGAAACTGGAACAGCAGCAAGGCCAGGTGGACTGGGGACAGCAAGGAGTCATCATGCCCGGTAGTCCTGACGTATGGTCCTAGGGCTCAGGTTCTCCGAGAGAGAGAAAGAAAGAGAGAAGGAGAAAATTAGAGAGAGCATACTTAAATTCACACAGGACACTGGATAAGACAGGATAAGTACTCCAGATATAACCAACTGACCCTAGCCCCCCGACACATAAACTACTGCAGCATAAATACTGGAGGCTGAGACAGGAGGGGTCAGGAGACACTGTGGCCCCATCCGATGATACCCCCGGACAGGGCCAAACAGGAAGGATATAACCCCACCCACTTTGCCAAAGCACAGCCCCCGCACCACTAGAGGGATATCTTCAACCACCAACTTACAATCCTGAGACAAGGCTGAGTATAGCCCACAAAGATCTCCACCACAGCACAAACCAAGGGGGGGCGCCAATCCAGACAGAAAGATCACGTCAGTAACTCAACCCACTCAAGTGACGCACCCCTCCTAGGGACGGCATGAAAGAGCACCAGTAAGCCAGTGACTCAGCCCCTGTAATAGGGTTAGAGGCAGAGAATCCCAGTGGAGAGAGGGGAACCGGCCAGGCAGAGACAGCAAGGGCGGTTCGTTGCTCCAGAGCCTTTCCGTTCACCTTCACACTCCTGGGCCAGACTACACTCAATCATATGACCTACTGAAGAGATAAGTCTTCAGTAAAGACTTGAAGGTTGAGACCGAGTCTGCGTCTCTCACATGGGTAGGCAGACCGTTCCATAAAAATGGAGATCTATAGGAGAAAGCCCTGCCTCCAGCTGTTTGCTTAGAAATTCTAGGGACAATTAGGGAGGCCTGCGTCTTGTGACCGTAGCGTACGTGTAGGTATGTACGGCAGGACCAACTCGGAAAGATAGGTAGGAGCAAGCCCATGTAACGCTTTATAGGTTAGCAGTAAAACCTTGAAATCAGCCCTTGCCTTAACAGGAAGCCAGTGTAGGGAAGCTAGCACTGGAGTAATATGATCAAATTTCTTGGTTCTAGTCAGGATTCTAGCAGCCGTATTTAGCACTAACTGAAGTTTATTTAGTGCTTTATCCGGGTAGCCGAAAAGTAGAGCATTGCAGTAGTCTAACCTAGAAGTAACAAATGCATGGATTAATTTTTCTGCATCATTTTTGGACAGAAAATTTCTGATTTTTGCAATGTTACGTAGATGTCCTTGAAACAGTCTTGATATGTTCGTCAAAAGAGAGATCAGGGTCAAGAGTAACGCCGAGGTCCTTCACAGTTTTATTTGAGACGACTTTACAACCATCAAGATTAATTGTCAGATTTAACAGAAGATCTCTTTGTTTCTTGGGACCTAGAACAAGCATCTCTGTTTTGTCCGAGTTTAAAAGTAGAAAGTTTTCAGCCATCCACTTCCTTATGTCTGAAACACAGGCTTCTAGCGAGGGCAATTTTGGGGCTTCACCATGTTTCATTGAAATGTACAGCTGTGTGTCATCTGCATAGCAGTGAAAGTTAACATTATGTTTTCGAATAACATCCCCAAGAGGTAAAATATATAGTGAAAACAATAGTGGTCCTAAAACGGAACCTTGAGGAACACCGAAATGTACAGTTGATTTGTCAGAGGACAAACCATTCACAGAGACAAACTGATATCTTTCCGACAGATAAGATCTAAACCAGGCCAGAACTTGTCCGTGTAGACCATTTTGGGGTTCCAGTCTCTCCAAAAGAATGTGGTGATCGATGGTGTCAAAGGCAGCACTAAGGTCTAGTAGCACGAGGACAGATGCAGAGCCTCGGTCTGACGCCATTAAAAGGTCATTTACCACCTTCACAAGTGCAGTCTCAGTGCTATGATGGGGTCTAAAACCAGACTGAAGCATTTCGTATACATTGTTTGTCTTCAGGAAGGCAGTGAGTTGCTGCGCAACAGCTTTTTCAATTTTTTTTGAGAGGAATGGAAGATTCGATATAGGCCGATAGTTTTTTATATTTTCCAGGTCAAGGTTTGGCTTTTTCAAGAGAGGCTTTATTACTGCCACTTTTAGTGAGTTTGGTACACATCCGGTGGATAGAGAGACGTTTATTATGTTCAACATAGGAGGGCCAAGCACATGAAGCAGCTCTTTCAGTAGTTTAGTTGGAATAGGATCCAGTATGCAGCTTGAAGGTTTAGAGGCCATGATTATTTTCATCATTGTGTCAAGAGATATAGTACTAAAACACTTAAGTGTCTCTCCCGATCCCAGGCCCTGGCAGAGCTGTGCAGATCCAGGACAGCTAAGCCCTGGAGGAATACGCAGATTTAAAGAGGAGTCCGTAATTTGCTTTCTAATGATCATGATCTTTTCCTCAAAGAAGTTCATGAATTTATTACTGCTGAAGTGAAAGCCATCCTCTCTTGGGGAATGCTGCTTTTTAGTTAGCTTTGCAACAGTATCAAAAATAAATTTTGGATTGTTCTTATTTTCCTCAATTAAGTTGGAAAAGTAGGATGATCGAGCAGCAGTGAGGGCTCTTCGATACTGCACGGTACTGTCTTTCCAAGCTAGTCGGAAGACTTCCAGTTTGGTGTGGCGCCATTTCCGTTCCAATTTTCTGGAAGCTTGCTTCAGAGCTCGGGTATTTTCTGTATACCAGGGAGCTAGTTTCTTATGACAAATGTTTTTCGTTTTTAGGGGTGCAACTGCATCTAGGGTATTGCGCAAGGTTAAATTGAGTTCCTCAGTTAGGTGGTTAACTGATTTTTGTCCTCTGACGTCCTTGGGTAGGCAGAATATTTTGTTCCCGCTGCCCGTTTCGATACAGGTGCATGATAATGGTCCATTCTAAATCAAAACAAATTTCACACATATATTATTTAATAAATGTAAAGACAAGATTAAATCAAGAATAGTCTGATGGGTGACAATATTAGCCTATCAGTTGTGAATTATATATTATCAATGATTCCCAGCATAAGAAACAATGTCTTTTCCCCCAACTTTTTCACATCATAGTCACACACCTAATGTAGCCTAGCCCATAGGTCTAAATGTTTTAATAAGGTTTGTATCACAACTAAAGTGGCCAAATAACTTCTTAAAATTAAGCACATTAATCTGCTTTACAAAGGGTGTAGAGCCTAACTACATAAGCAGCGAGTGAGATTCAAGTTTGGGGAAGATCATTTTCACCATAAACACACACCTTTATAATAAAAGCCTTACATGCAAATTTGCATTATACTTCATAATGTTTTTTTCTGCTAATGGAACATTCACACATATAGCCTACTACCATGTGCGTATAGCTACGCTTATAATGTGAAGAAATAGCCTAATAGTTTATCAACATTTTAAGCTAAACGTTCTGATCTGTTGCGTCAGCCACATTGCGTAGATTTTTTGTTGTTGTTGATGCTAGTGGTTGTATTCCTTTGGGATCTATCGCATCCCACAACTGTGGAATATTTGGGATATTTATTTCTCGCACAGAATAGAATATGTCGACCTTTGTACTATGGGGGATAGTAGATTGACATAGGCTAGTGCTTTTGCTGTTCGTTAGGCCAACTCATCTTGTTGGCTGACGAAAAGTATATGTGGACAGTTCTTCCAATATCTTCTATATGCACCTCAGAATTGGATAAGGACATGGGTAGTTGCGTCCCCGATGTGTCGGTCTTTACTTTGTAACCTGTGTGAAAGAACCGATCACCTGATGGAGCGCACAGCACTCAGGGAGAAGGGCACAACCACCACTGGCCGCAAACAGCATGGATTTTTTAGCGTGCATTGCGGCCACACAAAGGGGATGCAGCTGTGAAATTCTAGGCATTATCAAGTTATTGTCAAATTGTGAATGAGTGACTAATGTAGTGTGTCCAACCTGCTCAGAAAACAAAGCAGAGCTCATGCCTTTCAAATTACTTTTTTAGATCGTCATTAGAGCCGCATCATGCAGCCCTACAATGTATTAAAAATCTGAACATATAGCCCAACGTTTGTACAACAACTAAAGTTACATTAATAATACTAAATTAAGCATATAGGAATACCTATTTCTTTGTTAACCGTTTAACACAGAGTACAGAACACAGAATGTGCGCACTCACTCAAATCGTTTGGAGAAAATGTCCTATTCAGCTTTGTTCAATTGTATTCTTCATACTATATAACAATGCCACGGAATTCTAAGCAAATCTTGTCTGCTAAATGAACTAGTGTAGGCCACAGCCATTTGGCATAGCCAGATCCGGACCTAACATAAGGACATCTAAGAGTATGCTATTCTGTTCTTCTGAAATAAACTACATTTTCTTTAGAACTGTCAAAAATAAATAATGGATTTATTGTGATGGTGTAGGTTATATAACATGGATTTATTAGACTTTTTAAAATGTAGATGTTCCAAAGGTCTGCATCAGTGGCTTGTAGGCTATGTGTGGAAGCCAGGAGATGCTAAATGTGTTTGTGTTAATTAACGGTCATTTACCGTGAGACCCACAGTTACAGTACCAGTCAAAGGTTTGGACACACTTACTCATTCAAGGGTTTTTCTTAATTTGTACTATTTTCTACATTGTAGAATAATAGTGAAGCCATAAAAACTACTAAATAACACAAATGGAATATTTTAGTAACCAAAAAAGTGTTAAACAAATCAAAATATTTTTCATATTTGAGATTCTTTAAAGTAGCCACAGTTTGCCTTGATGACAGCTTTGCACACTCTTGGCATTCTCTCAACAAGGTTCATAAGGTAGTCACCTGGAATGCATTTCAATTAACAGGTGTGACTTGTTAATTTGTGTAATTACTTTCCTTCTTAATGTGTTTGAGACAATCAGTTGTGTTGTGACAAGGTAGGGGTGGTATACAGAAATACCCCTATTTGGTAAAAGACCAAGTCCATATTGTGGCAAGAGCAGCTCAAATAAGCAAAGAGAAATGACAGTCCATCATTACTTTAAAACATGAAGGTCAGTCAATACAGAACATCTCAAAAACTTTAAAAGTATCTTCAAGTGCAGTCACAAAAACCATCAAGCGCTATGATGAAACTGTCTCTCATGAGGAAATGAAGACCCAGTGTTACCTCTGCTGCAGAGGATAAGTTCATTAGAGTTACCAGCCTCAGAAAATGTAGGCCAAATACATGCTTCACGGAGTTCAAGTAACAGACACATCTCAACATCAACTGTTCAGAGTAGACTTCATGGTCGATTTGCTGCAAAGAAACCACTACTAAAGGACACCACTAAGAAGAAGAGACTTGCATGGGCCAAGAAACATGAGCAATGGACGTTAGACTGGTGGAAATCTGTCCTTAGGTTTGGTGAGTCCAAATTTGAGATTTTTGGTTCCAACCGCCGTGTCTTTGTGAGACGCAGAGTAGGTGAACGGCTAATCTCCACATGTGTGGTTCCCACAAATAGAGCAGGAGGTGTGATGGTGTGGGAGTGCATTGCTGGTGACACTGTCTGTGGTTTATTTAGAATGCAAGGCACACTTTACCAGCATGGCTAACACAGCATTCTGCAGGGATACGCCATCCCATCTGGTTTGCGCTTAGTGGGACTATTATTTGTTTTTCAACAGGACAATGACCCAACACACCACCAGGCTGTGAAAGGGCTATTTCAACAAGAAGGAGAGTGATGAAGTGCTGCATCAGATGACCTGGCCTCCAAAATCACCTGACCTCAACCCGATTGAGATGGTTTGGAAAGAGTATGACCGCAGAGTGAAGGAAAAGCAGCCAACAAGTGCTCAGCATTTGTGGGAACTCCTTCAAGACTGTTAGAAAAGCATTCCAGGTGAAGCTGGTTGAGAGAATGCCAAGAGTGTGCAAAGCTGTCATCATGGCAAAAGGTGGCTGCTTTGAAGAATCTAAATTATATTTTGAATTGTTTAACAGTTTTTTTGGTTACTACATGATTCCATACGTGTGTCATTTCATAGTTTTGATGTCTTCACTATTATTCTACAATGTTGAAAATAGTCAAATTAAAGAAAAACCCTGGAATGAGTAGGTGTGTCCAAACGTTTGACTGGTACTGTATATATCATTTTAAATACAGGTGAAGTCGGAAGTTTACATACACCTTAGCCAAATACATTTAAACTCAGTTTTGCACAATTCCTGACATTTAATCCTAGTAAAAATTCCAAGTCTTAGGTCAGTTAGAATCACCACTTTATTTTAAGAATGTGAAAAGTGAGAGTAATAGTAGAGAGAATTATTTATTTCAGCTTTTATTTATTTCATCACATCCCCAGTGGGTCAGAAGTTTACATACACTCAATTAGTATTTGGTAGCATAGACTTCAAATTCTTTAACTTGGGTCAAACGTTTCACGTAGCCTTCCACAAGCTTCCCACAATAAGTTGGGTGAATTTTGGCCCCTTCCTCCTGAGTCAGGTTTGTAGGCCTCCTTGCTCGCACACACTTTTTCAGTTCTAACCACAAATATTCTATAGGCTTGAGGTCAGGGCTTTGAGATGGCCACTCCAATACCTTGACTTTGTTGTCCTTAAGCCATTTTGCCACAACTTTGGATGTATGCTTGGGGTCATTGTCCATTTGGAAGACCCATTTGCAACCAAGCTTTAACTTCCTGACTGATGTCTTGAGATGTTGCTTCAATATATCCACATATTTTTCCTCATGATGCCATCTATTTTGTGAAGTGCACCAGTCCCTCCTGCAGCAAAGCACCCCCACAACATGACACTCCCATTCCTGTGCTTTACGGTTGGGATGGCGTTCTTTGGCTTGCAAGCCTCCCCCTTTTTCCTCCAAACATAACGATGGTCATTATGGCCAAACAGTTCTATTTTTGTTTCATCAGACCAGAGGACATTTCTCCAAAAAGTACGATCTTTGTCCCCATGTGCAGTTGCAAACCGTAGTCTGGCTTTTTTATGGCGGTTTTGGAGCAGTGGCTTCTTCCTTGCTGAGCGGCCTTTCAGAATATGTCGATATAGGACTCGTTTTACTATGGATATAGATACTTTTGTACCTGTTTCCTCCAGCATCTTCACAAGATCCTTTGCTGTTGTTCTGGGATTGATTTGCACTTTGAACCAAAGTACGTTCATCTCTAGGAGACAGAATGCGTCTCCTTCCTGAGCGGTATGATGGCTGCGTGGTTCCATGATGTTTATACTTGCGTACTATTGTTTGTACAGATGAACGTGGTATCTTCAGGCGTTTTGAAATTGCTCCCAAGGATGAACCAGACTTGTGAAGGTCAAAAATAAATTTCTGAGGTCTTTCTTTTTCTGATTTCTTTGGATTTTCCCATGATGTCAAGCAAAGAGGCACTGAGTTTGAAGGTAGGCCTTGAAATACATCCACAGGTAAACCTCCAATTGACTCAAATTATGTCAATTAGCCTATCAGAAGCTTCTAAAGCCATGACATAATTTTCTGGAATTTTCCAAGCTGTTTAACTTCTTTGGGACTGGGGGGCAGTATTGAGTAGCTTGGATAAAAAGGTGCCCAGAGTAAACTGCCTGCTACTCAGGCCTAAAAGCTAGAATATGCATATAATTAGTAGATTTGGATAGAAAACACTCTGAAGTTTCTAAAACGGTTTGAATGATGTCTGTGAGTATAACAGAACTCATATGGCAGGCAAAAACCTGAGAATAAATCCAACCAGGAAGTGGGAAATCTGAGGTTTGTAGTTTTTCAAGTCATTGCCTATCGAATATACAGTGTCTATGGGGTCATATTGCACTTCCTAAGGCTTCCACTAGATGTCAACAGTCTTTAGAACCTTGTTTGAGGCTTCTACTGTGAAGGAGGGCGGAATGAGAGCTGTTTGAGTCAGGGGTCTGGCAGAGTGCCATGAGCTCAGTCTCGCGCACTCCCGTGAGAGTTAGCTGCGTTCCATTGCATTTCTACAGACAGAGGAATTCTCCGGTTTAAACATTATTGAAGATGTATGATAAAAACATCCTAAAGATTGATTCTGTACTTCGTTTGACATGTTTCTAAGAACTGTAATATGACTTTTCGTCTGAACTTTCGCCTGGACTTGCCCATGCCTCCTGAGTTTGGATTTGTGTACTAAACGCGCGAACAAAAAGAAGGTATTTGGACATAAATTATGGACTTTATCGAACAAAACAAACTTATTGTGGAACTGGGATTCCTGGGAGTGCATTCTGATGAAGATCATCAAAGGTAAGTGAATATTTATAATGCTATTTCTGACTTCTGTTGACTCCACAACATGGCGGGTATCTGTATGGCTTGTTTTTGTGTCTGAGCGCTGTACTCAGATTATTGCATGGTGTTTTCCATAATGCTTTTTTGAAATCTGACACAGCGGTTGCATTAAGGAGAAGTTTATCTATAATTCCATGCATAACACTTGTATCTTTTAGCAATGTTTATTATGAGTATTTCTGTAAATTGATGTGGCTCTCTGCAAAATCACCAGATGTTTTGGAAGCAACACATTACTGAACATAACGCGCCAATGTAAACTGAGATTTTTGGATATTAATATGAACTTTATCTAACAAAACATACATGCATTGTGTAACATGAAGTCCTATGAGTGTCATCTGATGAAGATCATCAAAGGTTAGTGATTAATTTTATCTCTATTTCTGCTTTTTGTGACTCCTCTCTTTGGCTGGAAAAATGGCTGTGTTTTTCTGTGACTAGGTGCTGACCTAACATAATCGTTTTGTGTGCTTTCGTTGTAAAGCCTTTTTGAAATCGGACACTGTGGCTGGATTTACAACAAGTGTATCTTTAAAATGGTGTAAAATACTTGTATGTTTGAGGAATTTTAATTATGGGATTTCTGTTGTTTTGAATTTGGCGCCCTGCAATTTCACTGGCTGTTGGCGATATACCGTCCCGAATATCCCAGAGAGGTTAAAGGCACAGTCAACTTACTGTATGTACATTTATGACCCACTGGAATTGTGATACAGTGATTTATAAGTGAAATAATCTGTCTGTAAACAATTGTTGGAAAAATTATTTGTGTCATGCACAAAGTAGATGTCCTAACCGACTTGCCAAAATTATAGTTTGTTAACAAGAAATTTGTGGAGTGGTTGAAAAGTTTTAATGACTCCAACCTCAATGTATGTAAACTTCCGACTTCAACTGTATATATTTTTTGAAATATATTTTCCTTCTTTATTATTTCCCCCTAACCCGGCCACCCTTACCCTATTTGGAGTAAACAAAGGGACCACAATAATTCTACTTCCAGCTTATACATACTATATACATTTTACGGGCACACTATATTTTACATTAGTTATCTTTTGTTTGTTTTTAGTCCCAGCCTTCAGCTACCCTCAACCCCTCCCATTTATCTCTGAAGACCATCCAATTTTAACTGCCATATATGTTTCCACTGTGCTGTGATGTTTAATTAACAAAAGTTCAGAATCTTTCTATTCTCATAGTTGCTACAGATTATAAAAATAACATTTTTGCTAAGAGTATTGTTATATTATTGATCGATTGACAATGACTTTTCAAATCTTCCAACAGTGCTATTTGCAGAGTTAGCTCCAAGTTAGCCACTAAAAACAAGCTACATATGGTCAGTACCAAAACAAGTGATCTAATGATTCAGTCTCTTCCCAGCAAAATCTGCAGAGCTGGGATGGTTGTATCCCCCTTATATAGAACATTATATTGGTTGCCAGAATCCTGTATAATAATTTAAATAGAAAAACTCAAAGTTTTGTTTTGTGTATCAGTTCATAAACCATGTGCCATGGAATGGGTACATCGAAAATCTCCTGCCAATTATTTTGCAACCTGTATGGCACAACTGTACTTTTTTTGGTCCTTAAATGGAACTGGCATACTTTTTTATTTAGCACAATTTTCTTTAGTCTTTAATGCCGACAGACATGTTCCTTACCTTCTACCCTTTCCACTTTTTGCGATAATGCTGCAATCAGTTGGTTGTAATTTTGGGATTGAGCAGACATTTCCATATATTTCTGTTAACTGCATGTGTGAGGGAATCAGTTAGTATATTTTAGTTTAACCATAATATTTGTTGAAATATTTTTTCTGTCTTTTCAGATGGATTAAACTGAAATATTAACCAGCTTTCTATGGCTTGTTTTAAAAATAGCAATATTTTGGAGACAATTTCATTTTCAAATATCCAAAAGTGAAAGGATGTAATCTGAATGAAGTGAAAAGGGCCAATCTTGAACACAGGGTGAGCCATTCTTACTAATCCGCAGAGAACCAGTTTGGATGTAAGTATAGTTTTTGTATGACTGAAGCCTTTAGTGAGAGGTCTAATGCTTTAATATTTAATCATTTCTGCCCTCCAAATTCATATTCATTATATAAATATGCCCATTTACATGTTATTATGTTTATCTTTGGTCTATTAAGGGGGCACTCGGCACTGCTGCAGGAGGGATCCCTCTCCATACATACAGTGTGAGGAGATTTACTAGGTGATGAAAGTGCACGGAACATTGTGGTTCACATTTCTTTCGAGGGTTTGGAGACCACGCAACCACAACTTCACTCAGAGAAATACAGATCTTATAACGCAGATGTCCAGAATGAAAGTGTGAATTTGTGTAGTGCTATATTCCTATAGCCAGACTCAGGATTACAGTCAGTGATGGGGTCTAGGTTAACATTTTATGAGTGTGAAATCGATATAATTAAAAAGGTGCACAGTGGCGTGCCTGTCTGCTCTGCTCGTTGGAATGGCTGAGTGCTGTGCTGAGCGCTGACATAGACCTGATGTGTATTAAAGAGACCTGATTCTTTCCTATCTCCATAATTCTATTCCTGTCTGTGGAGCCATAAGGAGCCGTGTTGGGTCCTGTGACAGAATGTGAAATGGAGAGGGTGAAATATGTTTTTAATGGACCTCTCTGATTAAGGCACCTCCAGTTGTCATGGGGATTGTAAAGGAGCGTAATAAGATGAGGGATAAAGGAGCCATCAGCACTTTTGTGAATTAGTATTGAACCGAACATAGAGCCTGTAATAATTCCAATGGCTGGGAAATTAAATGGTTCCTTGGCGACATCACATTATGTTCACAATGTCGAAGCTGCTTAACTGCAAGGCTGCTCAGCTCACCAGAGACAGGTCCTTATAGTGCTGTGTGTTGTTACTATGTAATAACCACTTTAGCTCCTTCACATGTTATTTACTGGATTAGATGCCAGCACTATCTAATTCAAGAGGAGGGAACGAGATGGGCTAAGGAAGATTGAATTTCCAGGACTGCACTTACTGACAGATGATGCATGTGGTAGAGGTATAATTTCCACCTGCAAATGACTACTACTACTGTATATTTTCCTACTTACCACATATTAGGTGTGAAGTCACATCCGTAAATCCTCTGAACCATATGCATCTATCAACACGCCGATGCATGAAAGCAGACCTCTACCATTCAAAGCATGCAATTGAACGATCCCATGTCTTCACTATTCAAATCTCTTTTCTCCTTTGCTTAGTTATATTCAAGTTGGGACCTTTCTCCAGCATTGCGTCACAGTTCCACTGAATATTTCAGAACAAACATCTATTCCACCATGCAGGCTGCACCATAGAAATAGAAATATCATTACATTTCTATGGACCGCAAACTGGGAGCTGTACTCCTGTGGGACGTTCTAACATTCCAGTCAGAACCTGAGGAATGCCCCAAGGTGGGGTTTCCCGGACTGGACCCGCAGTTAGGCTTCCGTCCCTGGGCTGTGTTGGGCCAGACATCCATCTACAGGCTGTGGATGTCTCTTCCACTGGTCTGACTACAGACGGATGTAGACAGAGTTGTAGGACAAATAGTGCAGACAACATTCTGTTAGGCCAAATGTTCTCTGCTGCATGCTGCAGTACAGCAGAGCAAACGTTCCTGGCTGTAGCGGCTGGTCCGGAGTTATTACTGGCCTCTGTGGGCCTCATTAGCACCTCTGAACAGAGCCCCATTACCTTTACATTCTCTCTTCCTTGTTCTCCCTCTCACTCTGTCTCATTTTGATATGATACATATCACCTCCCTCTGCCCCTAGGCATGTGTATCCATATCCACAGCCAGTTCCATGTCAAACTAGCCTACTATGCAGGGGCACACTGGCTGCGGACATGGCTCTCTGGTTACAGAGTATGGATGATGACATTCCTCATCCATCACGACTGGCACTGATGATGGACCGTAAAGGCCTTTGTTATCTTTAGGAAACACAGAGAACGGGGGAGTGGTGGTGTAAAGGTCCTTTAGTCCCATATGAAAAACTAACATCCATTCCAATTCCCTACAGGGTATATACTGTAGTTAAAGAAACCATCCTCCTCTCTCATTTGTACTGAGGAGGCCAGGTGAATGTCATTTGTCATCGTAGTGCTATATCATCCCATTCTTACAGGCAACATGGGATAGAGAATACACATTAATGTGAGAGAATATCAGGGATAACATCCATGATCTCAGTCACATGGGATGTACACTCAAAAGAACATGTTCCTGAAGGCACCTTTAGTGGTTCCTCAGATTGCAACACCGGCAGAACCCGTAAAGGTGCCTTCAGGAACCTTTTCCCTGAGGAACCTTTTTCATATAACTTTCTAGGGATTTACATTTCTGTAGGAACCTTTTATGTCCCATGTATTCTATTAATAATAACAATAATAAATACTTAACAATAATAATACAAAAAACATTGAGTGGCAAACTTGTAAAGACACAAATTAATTGTATTAACTTTGAAAGTTACAGAAATCCAAATGTGCAATCAATAAATAAAAACACAATAACAATTATTGTTATTAACTATACCAATCAAAAGACCCCATCTTACAGATACAAATTATATGTTTAGATACATACAAAATATTTCACAGGCCAATAATAAAACTCATAGGCATGTAGAGACACTAAAAGCATTAGCACATTGAATAACAGCTTCTAAGTGGTTTCTAATTTGAGTAGTTTGGCTGTTACAACTGACCTGCCGTTACTTCGTGCTCTGGTCTCCCCTATCCCTCTCCGCAGCAAAAAGTTTGCCATTCAACTTTTGTTTAGCAATTTACCTCCCTCATCAATTCCCACAGAACATTTCTGAATGCACAGAATAGTGCTTTTCACTGATGCTGCATACTAAATATTAAAAAAGAAATGAACCCCCATTGCCAGTCCCAATCACATGGAGATGTCCTCAGGCTCTTCAGTGAGTACCTCCTCTCCATCCAGGAAGACTTGGACGTGGCTCTCATCCTCAAAGGGATTCCCAACTATTCTTATGGTTGGTGATGGGAACTTTACACAATGTAAGAAGAAAAAAAGAAAAAATAAGATTAAAGTTGCTCAAGTCATATTTCTAAGTAAGTTAACTTACTCACTAGCTTAAAGCACCAGCTGTCAGAGCAGCTCACAGATTACTGCACCTGTACATAGCCCATCTATAATTTAGCCCAAACAACTACTGTACCTCTCCCCCTACTGTATTTATTGATTTTGCTCCTTTGCACCCCATTATTTCTATCTCTACTTTGCACCTTCTTCCACTGCAAATCTACCATTCCAGTGTTTTACTTGCTATATTGTATTTACTTCGCCACCATGGCCTTTTTTTGCCTTTACCTCCCTTATCTCACCTCATTTGCTCACATTGTATATAGACTTATTTTTCTACTGTATTATTGACTGTATGTTTGTTTTACTCCATGTGTAACTCTGTGTTGTTGTACGTGTCGAACTGCTTTGCTTTATCTTGGCCAGGTCGCAATTGTAAATGAGAACTTGTTCTCAACTTGCCTACCTGGTTGAAAAAATGTGAAACAAATAAATAAAAATAAAAACAATGTAGCACATCGAGAGCATCCTGCGTGGTTGCATCACTGCCTGTTATGGCAACTGCTCGGCCTCCGACCGCAAGGCACTACAGAGGGTAGTGCTTATGGCCCAGTACATCACTGGGGCCAAGCCCAAGCTTCCTGCCATCCAGGACCTCAATACCAGGCAGTGTCAGAGGAAAGACCTAAAAATTGTCAAAGACTCCAGCCACCCTAGTCATAGACTGTTCTCTCTGCTACCGCATGGCAAGAGGTACCGGAGCGTAGTCACTTTTACTCTTTTACTCACTTTTACCTACATGTACATACTACCTCAATTACCTCGATTAACCGGTGCTCCCGCACCTAGCCACCGTGCTTCTACACCTGCATTGCTTGCTGTTTTTTTTTTTTTTGATTTGATATAGCCTCCACATTGACTCTGTACCGGTACCCCCTGTATATAGCCTCCACATTGACTCTGTACCGGTACCCCCTGTATAAAGCCTCCACATTGACTCTGTACCGGTACCCCCTGTATATAGCCTCCACATTGACTCTGTACCGGTACCCCCTGTATATAGCCTCCACATTGACTCTGTACCGGTACCCCCTTTATATAGCCTCCACATTGACTCTGTACCGGTACCCCCTGTATATAGACTCCACATTGACTCTGTACCGGTACCCCCTGTATATAGTCTCCACATTGACTCTGTACCGGTACCCCCTGTATAAAGCCTCCACATTGACTCTGTACCGGTACCCCCTGTATATAGCCTCCACATTGACTCTGTACCGGTACCCCCTGTATATAGCCTCCACATTGACTCTGTACCGGTACCCCCTGTATATAGACTCCACATTGACTCTGTACCGGTACCCCCTGTATATAGCCTCCACATTGACTCTGTACCGGTACCCCCTGTATATAGACTCCACATTGACTCTGTACCGGTACCCCCTGTATATAGCCTCCACATTGACTCTGTACCGGTACCCCCTGTATATAGCCTCCACATTGATTCTGTACCGGTACCCCCTGTATATAGTCTCCACATTGACTCTGTACCGGTACCCCCTGTATAAAGCCTCCACATTGACTCTGTACCGGTACCCCCTGTATATAGCCTCCACATTGACTCTGTACCGGTACCCCCTGTATAAAGCCTCCACATTGACTCTGTACCGGTATCCCCTGTATAAAGCATCGCTGTTATTTTACTGCTGCTCTTTAATTATTAAAGAATAATTAAAGAATTCTTACAAATCCCTTCCCCTTGTGGTCTCTCAACGAGGAGTACTTCTGAATGAGTGCTGTTCACACATCCATGTATTTCTGGTTAGAGGGGTACCCAAAGCAAAATAGAAAAATACAAGATTGCATTTAGACTAACAATTATGTTTGGAATACAAATTACATTGTTTGAAGGCGTTGATTATTATCAAGTAAAAGTTTAGTATGTGCTTTGCTATCAGCTGCAGTGATTATGACAAGACAGTACTAAACATTCAGTTAGTATTGGAAAAGACAAAGGAATAACACAGAACACAATTTAATCACACTTCAAATACATCCAAAGACTTTACAGAGGCTAAACTGTTTGTAGATCCATAGTGAACTTTAAGAATTGTCTTGTTTTGGTCTGAAATGCAGAAGACAGATCAGGCCACCCAATACACCAACCTGAAATACATCAGTAAGAAATAAACACAACATAAACAACATGAGTATTCAATATCAAATGCATCTAACTAATTACATCTGTTTTATTTATTCTTCTTTTTGTTAAGTTTACATTTTAGTCATTTAGCAGACGCTCTTATCCAGAGCGACTTACAGTAGAGTGCATACATTTTATTACATTTTTACATACTGAGACAAGGATATCCCTACCGGCCAAACCCTCCCTACCGGCCAAACCCTCCCTAACCCGGACGACGCTATGCCAATTGTGCGTCGCCCCACGGATCTCCCGGTTGCGGCCGGCTGCGACAGAGCCTGGGCGCGAACCCAGCCCAGCCTGGGCGCGAACCCAGAGACTCTGGTGGCGCAGCGGCACTGCGATGCAGTGCCCTAGACCACTGCGCCACCCGGGAGAAGTTGAACATAACCTACATATATTGGGTCTTCTCTCGCTCTCTGTATGTATGTATGTATGTATGTATGTATGTACTGTGCATTCGGAAAGTATTCAGACCCCTTCACTTTCTCCACATATTGTGACATTACAGCCTTGTTCTAAAATGATAAAAAAATAAAATAATCCTCATCAATCTACACTCAATACCCCATACTGACAAAGCAAAAACAGGTTTTTAGAAATTTTTGCAAATGTACAAAAAAAAAAAACCAGAAATGCCTTCTTTACATAAGCAGACCCTTTGCTATGAGATTAGAATTTGAGCTCAGGTGCATCCTGTTTCCATTGATCATCCTTGAGATGTTTTTACAACTTGATTGGAGTCCACCTGTGGTAAATTCAATTGATTGGACATGTTTCAGAAAGGTTCACACTTGTCTATTTAAGGTCTCACAGTTGACAGTGCATGTCAGAGCAAAAACCAAGCCATGAGGTCGAAGGAATTGTCTGTATAGCTCCGAGACAGGATTGTGTCAAGGCACAGATCTGGGGAAGGGTACCAAAACATTTCTAAAGAATTGAAGGTCCCCAAGAACACAGTGGCCTCCATCATTCTTAAATGAAAGAAGTTTGGAACCACCAAGATTCTTTCCTTGAGCTGGCCGCCCGGCCAAACTGAGCAATTGGGGGAAAAGGGCCTTGGTCAAGGAGGTGACCAAGAACCCGATGGTCACTCTGACAGAGCTCCCAAGTTCCTCTGTGGAGATGGGAGAACCTTCAAGAAGGACAACCATCTCTGCAGCACTCCACCAATCAGGCCTTTATGGTAGAGTGGACAGACGGAAGCCACTCCTTAGTAAAAGGCACATGACAGCCAGTTTGGAGTTTGCCAAAAGGTACCTAAAGACTCTCAGACCATGAGAAACAAGATTCTCTGGTCTGATGAAACCAAGCTTAAACTGTTTGGCCTGAATGCCAAGCGTCACACCTGGAGGAAACCTGGCACCATCCCTACGTTGAAGCATGGTGGTGGCAGCATCATGCAGTGGGGATGTTTTTAAGCGGCAGGGACTGGGAGACTAGTCAGGATCGAGGGAAAGATGAAAAGAGCAAAGTACAGAGAGATCCGTGATGAAAACCTGCTACAGAGCGCTCAGGACCTCAGACTGGGGGAAATGTTCACCTTCCAACAGGACAACAAACCTAAGCACACAGCCAAGACAATGCAGGAGTGGCTTCGGCACAAGTCTCTGAATGTCCTTGAGTGGCCCAGCCAGAGCCCGGACTTGTACCCGATCGAACATCTCTGGAGAGACCTGAAAATAGCTGTGCAGCAACGCTCCCGATCCAACCTGACAGAGCTTGAGAGGATCTGCAGAGAGAATGGGAGAAACTCCCTAAATACAGGTGTGCCAAGCTTGTAGTGTCATACCCAAGAGGACTCGAGGCTGTAATCGCTGCCAAAGGTGCTTCAACAAATTACTGAGTAAAGGGTCTGAATACTTATGTAAATGTAATATTTCTGTTTTTTTACTTTTAATGAATTAGCAAAAAATATGTATATATTTTTTTGCTTTGTCATTATGGGGTATTGTTTGTAGATTGATGAAGAAAGGCTGTATCACAACTGTGATTGGGAGTCCCATAGGACGGCGCACAATTGGCCCTGCGTCGTTCCAGGTTTGATCGGTGTAGGCCGTCATTGTAAATAAGAATTTGTTCTTAACTGACGGCATCCCTAGCCGCGTCCTCAGAGCATGCGCAGACCAGCTGGCTGGTGTGTTTACATACATTCAACCAATCCGTGTCCCAGTCTGTTGTCCCCACATGCTTCAAGGTGGCCACCATTGTTCCTGTTCCCAAGAAAGCTAAGGTAACTGAACTAAATGACTATAGCCCCATTCCACTCACTTCTGTCATCATGAAGTGCTTTGAGAGACTAGTCAAGAACCATATCACCTTCACCCTACCTGATACCCTAGACCCACTCCAATTTGCTTACCGCCCCAATAGGTCCCCTGACTGCACACTGCCCTATCCCATCTGGACAAGAGGAATACCTATGTAAGAATGCTGTTCATTGACTACAGCTCAGCATTTAACAGCATAGTACCCTCCACCCTCCTCAATAAGCTCGAGACCCTGAGCCTCGACCGTGCCCTGTGCTACTGGGACCTGGACTTTCTGACGTGTCACCCCCAGGTGGTGAAGGTAGGAAACAACATTTCCACCCCGCTGATCCTCAACATCGGCGCCCCATAAGGGTGCGTTCTCAGCCCTCTCCTGTACTCCCTGTTCACCCATGACTGCGTGGCCATGCACGCTTCCAACTCAATCATCAAGTTTGCCGACGCACTACAGTGGTAGGCCTGGTTGCCAATAACGACGAGTGATGAGGGCCCTCGGAGTGTGGTGTCAGGAAAACTACCTTTCACTCAACGTCAACAAAACAAAGGAGATGATCGTGGACTTCAGGAAACAGCAGAGGGAGCACCCCCCCATCCACATCGACGGGACAGTAATGCAGAAGGTGGAACGTTTTAAGTTCCTCAGCGTACACATCACGGACAATCTGAAATGGTCCACCCACACAGACAGCGTGTTGAAGAAGGTGCACCAGCGCCTCTTCAACCTCAGGAGGCTGAAGAAATTTGGCTTGTCATCTAAAACACTCACAAACTTTTACAGATGCACAATCGAGAGCATCCTGTCGGGCTGTATCACCGCCTGGTACGGTAATTGCACCGCCCTCGACCACAAGGCTCTCCAGAGGGTAAACTACCTGCCCTCCAGGACACCTACAGCACCCGATGTCACAGGAAGGCCAAAAAGATCATCAAGGACAACAACCACCCGAGCCACTGCCTGTTCACCCCGCTATCATCCAGAAGGCGAGGTCAGTACAGGTGCATTAAAGCTGGGACCGAGAGACTGAAAAACAGCTTCTATCTCAATGCCATCAGACTGTTAAACAGCCATCACTAACATAGAGAGGCTGCTGCCGACATACAGACTCAAATCTCTGGCCACTTAATAAACAGACTTAATAAAGGTATCACTAGTCACTTTAAATAATGCCACTTTATATAATGTTTACATATCCTACATTACTCATCTCATATGAATATACTGTATTCTACACCATCTACTGCTTCTTGCCTATGCCGCACGCCATCGCTCATCCATATATTTAAATGTACATATTCTTATTCATCCCTTTACATTTGTGTGTATTTGTTGTACTCAACTAGTCTAAAGAAGGCCAGTTTTATTACTTCTTTAATCAGCACGACAGTTTTCAGCTATGCTAACATAAATGAAAAAGGGTTTTCTAATGATCAATTAGCCTTTTAAAATTATAAACTTGGATTAGCTAACTCAACGTGCCATTGGAACACAGGAGTGATGGTTGCTGATAATGGGCCTCTGTACGCCTATGTAGATATTCCATTAAAAGTCAGCTATTTCCAGCTACAATAGTAATTTACATGAACAATGTGTATCATTTTGTTTAAATTAGGACTAACATTTCTAAATATTGAATCTAGCTAGCTAAAGTTAGCTAACGTTAGCTAAAATATACATGTAGCTACCAAAGATTATAGCTACAACAATTACCAGCTAACATTAGGCTACAGTCTATAGCTTTGCTGATGAAAAATGAAGAGTACATTACATGATGTACATTATGTTTTTTTGTTGTTTTTTGATAGTTTGATTAATTATTATCTTAGCTAGCGAATAGCAAAGGTTCGCTCACCTTCCCCGTCGATCCATTGCAAGTCATCTCTTATCTGTCGCGTCTTCAACCATCTGTGCACTTCCAGCTTCCAGTCTTTTAACCAACCTTCTCAATTTTAATTATGAGCGCCCTTTACTCATGAGCGCACCACTGATTCCAAAACGAACCCTTCTTTTGAAAAGGGTTCTTCAAAGCACCCCTTAAGTCTACAAAGGTTAAAAAAACTAACTGACGGCAGAGTATAGGTTCTTAAATTAACCTTAAGGTTCTTTTTTTTAACCTTATATTTTCCTAAAGGATCCTACAGGAACCTTAAGGTTAATGTTTTACCTTAAAATTTCTTGAAGGATCCTGCAGGAACCACTTATTTTTAGAGTGTAGTACAGGTTTGTGCAAATTTCATTAAGACGAACAGCAACACATTGGCACTAAGACAAAACATCAAAAGAAGCGGATCCGGCATTAAGTCTTTTAAAATGCAAACTGAAATCCAATATGCCCAGGATTTCTCACTTTCTTCCATTTCTTTAGGCAGCAAAGCAGTTTTCATTAGTCACAGATCATATTGAATATTTTTTTTATATTACAACAAACAGATTTCTATCAGATTAGCTGTGTAATGGCTTCAGTTTCACAGTCTTAACGTTCTAAGAGTTTCTGAAGTGTTTTTGATAAAGCTATAATTTTCAAGCCAACACCAATTAAATTTCGACTCAACTGTTGTAAATAATTAAAGGCCCAATGCAGCCATTTTTACATCAATATCAAATAATTTCTGGGTAACAATGAAATACCTTATTGTAATAGATTTTCATTAAAATGGGCATAAATACTGAAAACTAGATTTTATTGGCAGAGAGGTTGGGAACAATTTTTTTTATTGGTCTAATAACCAATTTACCGCATGGTGATGTAACCATGGAAAGCTGAACCTCCCACCCATGAAAACCTGCTGATTAGAAGGTCCTGTATATATTCTATTTTCAACCAGCAACTAACAGCACATTTTTTCATACTTTTACAGTGTTAGTTTCATCAGCTCTTGTACAATATGATACAAACACAGGAAAACATATTTTGACTGCACTGGGTCTTTAATTGTGTAGCCTGTCTTAAAATATGCTGAATTGCCCAGTGTAATGGAAATACCATGGGTTAGAAAGCAGGAGGTTTTGTCAAACAAATTTCCTGCGAAATAGAAATGGATACTTTCTTTCTAGAATGTTCTTAAGACATTGCGATTTGTCTTTTATGTCGGCAGTATTTTCAATGGTTTGAACATCCTATCCTCTGCCTGGTCATTCAAGTATCAATGGAAGAGAAATTGTGCCATCCACTTTTAGACTTCTACAGTAATGGTCAATGTCATTGCCAGACATGTTCTTAGTGGAGCTGCTCTGACACACTAGTTCTGTCCTGTCATAGAGATTGCATGTAGCTGATTGGGACCCATAACATGTTTAAGTGAATTTCACTTTAATACTGTATCACTTGTTTATGCTCCTTTCTGTGTCAAACCAGTTTTTGATAACTCACTTATGAACCAGATTTTCCATTACAAATAGGGCCTCAAAAATGTAAGAACACCATGTTTACTTGATTGATTAAGTGCTCTTCATTACCCTGGCATGACACAATGCCACAATCTGAAAAGTCCATTAACAATTGCCCATCATGTTGAGTATCAATGTCGACGATAATCTGAGCAAACTCCATATTTGAGCATGCACCAAGTTTGGCTGTTTTTTACAGGTTGATGAGGTATTTCAAATGTAGACCTGCAGTTCTGTTTCTTTTATCAGCAACTGTAACATTCAACGTAATCAGTGCTTTATGTTTCAGGTAGACCACTACGTTTGCCTGGAATAAATCTAAGTAATCACAAGTAATCTAATCTAGTATAATCTTATTTGAGGTCCATTTTATAGATTATACAGTGAATTAAAATGATCTGGCAAGCTGCAAATCAGATAAAGGATCAAATAGTTGTTTTATAAAATCACAATTACACTGAGATCTACTTTAAGATCTCCTCTGGGGTCTTAAATTCCAAACTCTGATCATAGTACACACAGTGCAGTACAGCACATCATAAATGGTAACTAAATATTAGTGTCATGGACAATATTTTCTTACTTTAATTCCTGTCAGATTTAGTTCAATAGAGGACTTTTATTGTATTTGATAGAATTCAGTGATAAAGTGAGCCTTCAAAGTCTAAAGCCTTCAAACTCAACTCTGGACCACGAAGCCAGTTCCACTGAATCTTTTTATTGCTTCCCTCTAATCAGGGACTGATTTAGACCTGAGACACCAGGTGTGTGCAATTAATTATCAGGTAGAACAGAAAACCAGTGGGCTCCGGACTTCGTAGGGTAAGAGTTGAATACCCCTGGTTCTGAGTATCTGTATTTTCTCCTGCTAATTCCTCCGATTACTTTATTGGAGTTCCCGACACCTTTGACCCATATTACATCCAAGCAGGATATTAGGGAAAGTTATTTAGTTAATCTCTAACATCAGTGCATGCGCATTATTGCATTTTTATTTGATGGGATCCTCTTCATTGAACTAATATCATGTCCTGTAATCCAAATTGGTCCAGTAATTGGAGAGGCTATATCTATGGTGACTGACGGGCGTGGGCAACCAAGACGAGCACCGTGTGATAACAAACATTGCCTCTGACGAGACCCGGCATAGAGGAGAGAAGGAACAAACAAAATAAACAATAGGAGGACAGGGAAGTGAAATGGGATTAGTAAACCAGACAGGAATGACAGGAATGACGGGAAGGATTAAACACAGACAGCTTCAAAGCATCACCTTGGCTGGGACTGCCTGCCAAACCGTCAGATATTTTCTTCATCTGAAGAATCCCCTTTACTCTCATTCCTTTTCTAGAATCAACTTCCTTGTGTCTTGTAAAGATTGAGGGAGAAGCTGGAGTGAAAATGGATTGACTGGAGTTGCCTTCTCTGTAGTCATAACTGCCTAGCTGTAACATTGCCTATGAGGTAATGCCTCGGGCATGAAACAAACCACTGATGCTCTCTCACTATGTGGTCATTCAGCAGTAGGCTATGCATATAATGTGTATTATTATTTTCTCTCACCTGTAAAGTGTGAATGGAGTGAAAAACTCAAACTAGCTTGACAAATGTTTGTAGGCTGACCGACAAACTGAACAAAAGAGCGGGGCGAGTTTTAATGTGCTCACCCTGCTTTACTAATAAGCTAAATTTCAAGAGCTAAGAGGATTATGTTTTGTTTCAAGTAAATGAGATTTATCAGACAGTGATTTCATGCTCTTGGTGCTGAGATTGGGAGTGGGGCAAAAGTTCCCTCCTGTAATTCCCACCTACTGCCCAACAATAACATAATTAAACTCTTATGACTTCTGACACATGCAGAGGTTTTTGAGCTACGGTTCTTTCTTAAAAGCTACTAAGAGCAGTCTCCTGCACGCTATGGCTTTCTGCAACTGTATGAGTGTTACGCAATCTGCTAGGCAGATATCATCAATCTACAATCTAAACAGCCCATGGATTATTCAAAAGAGCTTTTTTGGATGTACCTTACTGTTCAGTTTTGTTCTTAACCTTAAAATATGGGGGAAATAGTTTTATATGAGCCTATAAATTTTCATATTTCCCATTATCTGACATTTCTGTATAGTCCTCCTGAGGCTTTTTGTCTCTTACCTCACCGTACTGTCAAAACAGTTGAACAACAACCTTGTGGAGAGGTGAGGTGAGAGGGATTGAGGGATAATAATACAAATCTCAGGTACTCCAGTGCATTGTGGGCCAAGCCAAACCTTCAGATGCTTCCTCTGACCTGACAGCACTTAGTCTATTCATTCCATCTATGGCTGATCAATCACAATCTGTCCACAATCCAATGGATTTTAGTTTGATTGAAAAGAAAGCCTACTGTGTTTTTTATGTTCCCTCTGTTATTTCATTTTGTCTTTATAAGAAGCCCTGCTTCCAAAATCCATGAAGTGAGAAACGTCTTTATGATGCAGCCATGGCAAATTTTGCCTGCAGGGGTACGATAATGACTAGCATTTTTACCAACTTCGTTCCCATCCTAACTCAAAACATAAACATGCTAAAACATATTTCTCACGAGAAAGAAACATAACTGGAGTTGTTTTCCTGACTGTGAGCTCCCTTGTGGTATGCTAACTCACCATGACGTTGTGACAGATAGCAGAGTTGGTCTGACATGAATTAAATCTGAAATGAGAGCCAAAAGCTAAACCCTTGCCAAAGAGCAGAGCCTTGGACGCCGTCCCGCTGGTGTGAAATATGAGAGCCCCAACTAACCCCTCCAGTCCACACACACCTAACCCCACAGTGATCAGATACCAGGTGTATTGGTCATGATAAACTCAACAACAACAAAAAATGGACAGATTTTTCACATTGTTGGCTTGGGTATTCAAACCTGAAACCTTTTGGTTACTGGCCCAACTCTCTAACCACTAGGCTATGTGCCACTTCTGAGAAGGATGTTTATCCTCCCATACTCTTGCACACACACATACATATACTATACACACACAAACATGCTTCTGCTGGGTCTGTTCGGACTTATAACATGGGAGTCCAATAACCTGTTTCTTATCATCCTCTCTACATTACCTGAGTAGTGATGGAGAGCAGTAAGATGGTAGGACAACAGTTGGGATGGACAATACCTTTTAAATCCTAATTTAGAGACAAAATAAGAACAGGGTAGAGCAGTCTTACCTTGGTCACATGGACAAACTCTAAATTAGTCCAAAAAATATAAACATCATTCAGTAATCATTACTTATTTTTGTCTTCCCACATCAATGCAGTGCATTCGGAAAGAATTCAGATCCCTTGACTTTTTACAATTATTTTTAAGTTACAGCCTTCTTCTAAAATTGATTAAATTGTTTCCCCCCCTCATCAATCTCCACAAAATACTATTTTTTTTGCTAATTTATTAAAAATAAAAAATTGGTAAAGTATTCAGACCCTTTACTCAGTAATTTGTTGAAGCACCTTTGGCAGCAATTACAGCCTCGAGTCTTCTTGGGTATGACGCTACAAGCTTGGCACACCTGTATTTGGGGAGTTTCTCCCATTCTTCTCTGCAGATCCTCTCAAGCTCTGTCAGATTGGATGGGGAGCGTCGCTGCTCAGCTATTTTCAGGTCTCTCCGTAGATGTTTGATCGGGTACAAGTCCGGGCTCTTGCTGGGCCACTCAAGGACATTCAGAGACTTGTCCCAAAGCCACTCCTGCATTGTTTTGGCTGTGTCGTTGTTCTGTTGGAAGGTGAACCTTTGCCCCAGTCTGAGGTCCTGAGCGCTCTGGAGCAGGTTTTTATGAAGGATCTCACTGTACTTTGCTCTTTTCATCTTTCCCTCGATCCTGACTCCCAGTCCCTGCCGCTTAAAAACATCCCCACAGAATGATGCTGCCACCACCATGTTTCAACGTAGGGATGGTGCCAGGTTTCCTCCAGGTGTGACGCTTGGCATTCAGGCCAAAGAATTCAATCTTGGTTTCATCAGACCAGAGAGTCCTTTAGGTGCCTTTCTGGCAAACTCCAAGCGGGCTGTCATGTGCTTTTTACTGAGGAGTGGCTTCCGTCTGGCCACTCTACCATAAAGGCCTGATTGGTGGACTGCTGCAGAGATGGTTGTCCTTCTTGAAGGTTCTCCCATCTCCACATCTCCCTTCTCCCCCTATTGCTCAGTTTGGCCGAGCGGCCAGCTCTAGGAAGTGTCTGGGTGGTTCCAAACTTCTTCCATTAAGGAAAGACAGAGGCCACTGTGTTCTTGGGGACCTTCAATGATGCAGAAATGTTGAAGCATTGAAGGTCCCTTGCCCAGATCTGTGCCACGACACAATTCTGTCTCGGAGTTCTATGGACAATTCCTTCGATCTCATGGTTGTGTTTTTGCTCTGACATGCACTGTCAACTGTAGGACCTAATATAGACAGTTGTGTGCCTTTCCTAATCATGTCCAATCATTTGAATTTACCACAGGTGGACTCCAATCAAGTTGTAAAAACATCTCAAGGATAATCAATGGAAAGAGGATACACCTGAGCTCAATTTCGAGTTTCATAGCAAAGGGTCTGAATACTTATGTAAATAAGCTATTTCTGTTTCAAATTTTGGATACATTTGCAAAAATGTCTATTTTCGCTTTGTCATTATGGGGTATTGTACACACAAGATTGATGAGGAAAAAAGTTATTTAATCCATTTTAGAATAAGGCTGTAACGTAACAACATGTGGAAAAAGGGAACGGGTCTGATTACTTTCCGAATGCACTGTAGCAATTACTGCTATAATGATTATGTTTTTGACTGGCCAATTCTCATAACCATTAACTTCAATTTAAGAAACCTTGATTTCCCTAGTGAAAGTGGAATCTCCATCTCACAGTGCATGTCTCTCTGCTGCCAGTCAGTTTGCTGTGAATGTGACATTGACAATCCAGTGGTGGTGAGTCAGACTCTGTATCATGTGACTTTAGAAGGGTGTCCAGTCCAGATCAGGGCCACAGTGCCCTTGGCTCAGCCTACGCACTGTCCATTAGCAAGCATTAAAGCCCTACACTGCTCTTGCAGTTCCCTCCCAGCTCCCAGCCTGTCCTTGCATTAGCTTAGGCTTCAAGGTCCTTCTGCTTTTACAGACAGAGGAGAGCCCCGCTTAGAATGGTGGTGTTCTGAAGGTCAACCTGCACTTGATTGTTCAATTTTATTGCACTGGATGGATTGGATTCTAACTTTTGAGCTGACGCTGGTCCATTGTGGGAAAAAAACATACATTTATCTGAAATAAAGGTTCAGAGAGTAGAGCCTACTGCTCTCTAACAGAAATCAGTAATTTAATTAATTAATTAAAATGTATAATCTCATAGTGGCAATGGGAAAGAGAGATTATTTCTGAAGCAGACGAACAGAGCTGTGTGTGATTGTCAATAAAGACAAACAACATTAAGCTGCCAGGTGTGATAGCGTGATCCCTAAACCCTGGCTAATGTTGATACTAGACAGGTAGAGGACCAGTGGCTGAGACACGTGTGGCTATTGACTGGACAGGATCTGTCATGAGCTATAAACTGGTTTCCACAGGATGGCTTCACTTCCAAGGCAGTTATAGTCAATGAACTAATCACTGATCATAATCGTGATGTGATTGGCCTGACTGAAACATGGCTTAAGCCTGATGAATTTACTGTGTTAAATGAGGCCTCTCCTCCTGGTTACACTAGAGACCATATCCCCTGCGCATCCCGCAAAGGCGGAGGTGTTGCTAACATTTACGATAGCAAATTTCAATTTGCCTCCCCAAAAAATGACTGCGTTTTTGTCTTTTGAACTTCTAGTCATGAAATCTATGCAGCCTACTAAATCACTTTTTATAGCTTTTGTTTACAGGCCTCCTGGGCTGTATACTGCATTCCTCACTGAGTTCCCTGAATTCCTATCGGACCTTGTAGTCATGGCAGATAATATTCACATTTTTGGTGACTTTAATATTCATTTGGAAAAGTCCACAGACCTACTCCAAAAGGCTTTTGGAGCCATCATCAACTCAGTAGGTTTTGTCCAACATGTCTCCGGACCTACTCACTACCACAGTCATACTCTGGACTTACTTTTGTCCAGTGGAATAAATATTGTGGATCTTAATGTTTTCCTCATAATCCTGGACTATCGGACCACCATTTTATTACGTTTGCACCTACCCAAGGACGTCTGAGTACAAAAATTGGTTAACTACCTAACTGAGGAACTAAATTTAACCTTGCGTAATACCTAAGATGCAGTCGCACCCCTAAAAACAAAAAACATTTGTCATAAAAAACTAGCTCCCTGGTATACAGAAAATACCCGAGCCCCGAAGCAAGCTTCGAGAAAATTGGAACGGAAATGGCACTACACCAAACTGGAATGTCTTCCGAAAAATTTTTCACTGCTGCTCGATCATCCTATTTTTCCAACTTAATTGAGGAGAATAAGAACAATCCTACATTTATTTTTGATACTGTCGCAAAGCTAACGAAAAAGCAGCATTCCCCAAGAGAGAATGGCTTTCACTTCAGCAGTGATAAATAAATAAAAACTTATTTGACGAAAAGATCATGATCCTTAGAAAGCAAATTACGGACTCCTCTTTAAATCTGCATATTTCTCCAAAGCTCAGTTGTCCTGAGTCTGCACAACACTGCCAGGACCTAGGATCAAGAGAGACACTCAAGTTTTTTAACTATATCTCTTGACACATTGATGAAAAAAGCCTTGGCCTCTAAACCTTCAAGCTGCATACTTGACCCTATTCCAACTAAACAACTGAAAGAGCTGCTTCCTGTGCTTGGCCCACCTATGTCGAATATAATAAACAGCTCCCTATCCACCGGATGTGTACCAAACTCACTAAAAGTGGCAGTACTAAAGCCTCTCTTGAAAAAGCCAAACCTTGACCCAAAATATAAAAAACTATCGGCCTATATCGAATCTCCCATTCCTCTCCCCCAAAAATTGGGGAAAAGCTGCAGTGCAGCAACTCACTGCCTTCCTGAAAACAAACATTGTATACGAAACGCATTAATCTGGTTTTAGACCCCATCATAGCACTGAGACTGCACTCGTGATGGTGGTAAATGACCTTTTAATGGCATCAGACCAAGGCTCTGCATCTGTCCTCATGCTCCTAGACCTTAGTGCTGCTTTTGATACCATCGATCACCACATTCTTTTGGAGAGATTGGATACCCAAATTGGTCTACACGGACAAGTTCTGGCCTGGTTTAGATCTTATCTGTCGGAAATATATCAGTTTGTCTCTGTGGATGGTTTGTCTTCTGACAAATCAACTGTAAATTTTGGTGTTCCTCAAGGTTCCGTTTTAGGACCGCTATTGTTTTCACTATATATTTTACCTCTAGGTGATGTCATTTGGAAACATAATTTCAACTTTCTCTGCTATGCGGACGATACACAGTTGTACATTTCGATGAAACATGGTGAAGCCCCAAAATTGCCCTCCCTGGAAGCCTGTGTTTCAGACATAAGGAAGTGGAGGGCGGCAATTTGTTTTACTTTTAAACTCGGACAAAACAGAGATGCTAGTTCTAGATCCCAAGAAACAAAGAGATCTTCTGTTGGATCTGACAATTAATCTTGATGGTTGTACCGTCATCTCAAATAAAACTGTGAAGGACCTCGGCGTTACTCTGGACCCTGATCTCTCTTTTGACGAAGGACAGCTTTTTTCCATCTTCGTAACATTGCAAAAATCTGAAACTTTCTGTCCAAGAATGATGCAAAAAATGTATCCATGCTTTTGTCCCTTCTAGATTAGACTACTGCAATGCTCTACTTTCCGGATACCCGGATAAAGCACTAAGTAAACTTCAGTTAGTGCTAAACACGGCTGCTAGAATCTTGACTAGAACCAAAAAAATTTGATCATGTTACTCCAGTGCTAGCCTCTCTACACTCGCTTCCTGTTAAGGCTAGGGCTGATTTCAAGGTTTTACTGCTAACCTAAAAAGCATTACATGGGCTTGCTCCTACCTATCTTTCCAATTTGGTCCTGCAGTACATACCTACACGTAGGCTACGGTCACAAGACACAGGCCTCCTAACTGTCCCTAGAATTTCTAAGCAAACAGCTGGAGGCAGGGCTTTCTCCTATAGAGCTAAATTTTTATGGAATGGTCTGCCTATCCATGTGAGAGACGCAGACTTGGTCTCAACCTTTAAGTCTTTATTGAAGACTCATCTCTTCAGTGGGTCCTATGATTGAGTGTAGTTTGGCCCAGGGGTGTGAAGGTGAACGGAAAGGCACTGGAGAGACGAACCTCCCTTGCTGTCTCTGCCTGGCCGGTTCCCCTCTCTCCACTGGGATTCTCTGCCTCTAACCCTATTACAGGGGCTGAGTCACTGGCTTACTGGTGCTCTTCCATGCCGTCCCTAGGAGGGGTGCGTCACTTGAGTGGGTTGAGTCACTGACATGATCTTCCTGTCCGGGTTGGCACCCCCCTCGGGTTCATGCATGGGGGAGATCTTCGTGGGCTATACTCTGCCTTGTCTCAGGGTAGTAGGTTGGTGGTTGAAGTTATCCCTCTAGTGGTGTGGGGGCTGTGCTTTGCCAAAGTGGGTGGGGTTATATCCTGCCTGTTTGGCCCTGTCCGGGGGTATCGTCAGACAGGGCCACAGTGTCTCCCGACCCCTCCTGTCTCAGCCTCCAGTATTTATGCTGCAATAGTTTGTGCCGGGGGGCTAGGGTCAGTCTGTTATATCTGGAGTATTTTTCTCCTGTCTTATCCGGTGTCCTGTCTGAATTTAAGCATGCTCCCTCAAATTCTCTCTCTTTTTCTGTCTTTCTCTTTATCCCTCTCTCTCTCATTCTCTCTCTCTTCTCTCTGAGGACCTGAGCCCTAGGACAATGCCTCAGGACTACCTGGCCTGATGACTCCTTGCTGTCCCCAGTCCACCTGGTCATTCTGCTGCTCCAGTTTCAACTGTTCTACCTGCGGCTATGGAACCCTGACCCGTTCACTGGACGTGCTACCTTGTCCCGGACCTGCTGTTTTGGACTCTCTCTCTACCGCACCTGCTGTCTCTAACTCTGAATGATCGGCTATGAAAAGCCAACTGACATTTACTCCTGAGGTGCTGAGGTGGAAGCAAAATACCCTCTACAACCACTGTGATTATTATTGTCTGACCCTGCAGGTCATCTATGAACGTTTGAACATCTTGGCCATGTTCTGTTATAATCTCCACCTGGCACAGCCAGAAGAGAACTGGCTACCCCTCAGAGCCTGGTTCCTCTCTAGGTTTTTTCCTAGGTTTTGGCCTTTCTAGGGAGTTTTTTCTAGCCACCGTGCTTCTACATCCGCATTGCTTGCTGTTTGGGGTTTTAGGCTGGGTTTCTGTACAGCACTTTGTGACATCGGCTGATGTAAAAAGGGCTTTATGAATACATTTGATTGATTGTCAGCTGGTTGATTTTGTACTCAGGTGTAACTGGACAATAACATTTCCCTCTCGTGCAGATCCATATTGTCTGGTCAATAAAGCAATAGAGCGACTCACAGGCGCAATTAGGGTTTAGCGCCTTGCGCAAGGGCACGTCGATAGATTGTTCATCTTTTTGACTCAGAAATTCAAACCTTTTTGACTCAGGAATTCTAAACAGTGACCTTTTGGTTATTGGCCCAACACTCTTAACCACTTGGCTTCCCACAGTGGGGTCTGAAATGATTGACACCCTTATAAAGATGAGCAAAAATGACTGTATAAAATATATAATTCAAATACTAAGCTGTGTTCATGCAACAACAAAAAATTAGAAATTATATTATTTAATACTAATACAATTACTCTGAGAAAAATATTTTGTTGAACAAGTAATAGATTTTTTTCTCAAAAAGGTAAGGGTCAGATTATTGACACCCCTGTTTTCAATATCTTTCAATACCTCACCTTGCGATGATAATGACACTGAGCCTTTTTCAACAACAAGAAAATTAGTTGGAGAACACACTGGGAGGGATCCTAGACCATTCCTCCATACAGAATCCTTCCAGATCCTTGATATCCTTCGTCTGTGCTTATGGACTACCCTTTTCAATTCAAACCACCGGTTTTCAATGGGTCTCAAGTCCGTAAACTGAGATGGCCATTGCAAAACATTGATTTTGTGGCAAATTAACCATTTATTCATTCTCTTGCTGGAAGATCGACTTGCAGCCAAGTTTCAGCTTCCTGGCAGAGGCAACCAAGTTTTGGGCTAAAATATCCTGGTACTGGGTAAAGTTTCTAATTCCATTGACCTTACCAAGGGCCCCAGGACCAGTGGAAGCAAAATAGCCCCATAACATCATAGATCCACCACCATATTTTACAGTAGGTATGGGGGGGGTTTCTGCTCATGCATTCTCATTTCGACACCAAACCCAGCACTGGTGTGTGTAGCCAAAATGCTTAATTTTCATGTCATTTAACAAATGGAAATGCCAGGAGTTTGCTAAATGACATTGGCACTTGGATTGGTCAGCTGACATGAAAATAGAGCTCTTTGGCCACGCACACCAGTGGTGGGTTTGACATCGAAATGAGAATTCATGAATTGTATTAGAATAAAATAATAAAATGTTCCCATATTTTGAGCATATACAGTAGCTCAGTATTTGAAGTATTTATTTTATACAGTCATTTTTATTCATCTTTATCAAGCGTGTCAATCATTCTGGACCCCACTTCATATCAGTTTGTTTCTTAAGAATAAAAGTATACTTAATTCTGAAGTATGAAATAATACAGTTGGTAAAGAAGCTGCAGCACAGCTGCAAGAGGAGAGGGACTACCCACTGGGCACACACTGGTTGAATCAACGTTGTTTCCACGTTATTTCAATTAAATTACGTTGAAACAGTGTGGAATTGTTTTTGTATTGACATCTCTACCCAATGGGTACATAAACTGTTTCTTGTTGAATATGTATTGGAAGGAGAACCGGACAAGCCGCTGTGTATTCTTTGGTCAAACTAACGAGGAGCTGAAAAAACAGTAATATTTTAGCTTTTTTAGGACTGTTGCCGATAGGATTGTGAATTCAGAAAACCCAATTATTCCGGTCTGACATCGACTCCACTTGAAATGAAAAGTGGATGAAAATAACACCTCGAATCACTGTGTTCTAGCTGTTTCCATCTTTACTCCTCCTAGAAATAGAGAAGCATAACTCATCCACATTCACCTATTATGATAATGGATGTTTTCATCATGAAGACAGGCAAAATGTGAATTACTAGTAATTGGTTGCTCAGTTAACACTGGATCCAAATACAGGACAGCAGCACCCTCGCTTGTTGTGTTGTGTTCCATATGAACAGGACATAATCCTCTGAAATGAAAGACGGATATTGTTGGACTTGTTAGTTTCATTTCCCCCTGAGGAGCAGCCAGGGTTGACCAACCCTGCCCACGCCGTGCCCCTCAGACTGGGCTAGCCCAAATAAACACCTCTCCCAGAGGCACTCCACAGACACCACAGGATTCTTCATCCTGCTATTGTTTGGGAGCGAGAGGGCTGGGGTCCTGACTTTACAAACAGACTGAGTCAGGCTCTGAAGAGGCTCTGCGGAGGCTGTCAGAATGGGCCACTATTTGTGGCCAAAGCATAAATCGAAGAGAAAATACTTCAAACACCCCACCTCAAACTTGTATTTAAACAGACCGTTTAAAAAATGCTTGCTATTTCCTCACAGAACGTGATGTCATGTTGGCTCATAGGCTGAGCTGGCCAATCAGCGGTCTACTCACATTCTGTTATTGGGGTGCACCCACACCATTCTAACATAGAAAAGCTATTTTTTAAACATAATACACATTTTTGGAAGGAAAACCATTTCACTCATATTGTAATGAATTATTATGGGTTATGTTCATACAAATCTGGAAAACATAGAACAGTTACTTTAAAGGGTAGAATCAAAACACACATCCTGTTAGAATGTGTAACCTGGGTCTGCTGGCCATGTGCCTCGACTAACAGAGAGGGGAAGAGAAGAGAAGTGTCTGGTCCCCGGGGTGTGCTTATGCAACCAGTGATCCTTTTGTTAGTGATATCGCCATCCTCATCATCAGGGCTATAGAATAATTAACTCCGTAGCTGGCCCCTGCGTCAGTGGGAATTCCACAGCCACTGGAATCTGTGGGAGAATGTAGAAGTGACTGGGAGGAGCTCTGGGTAGGATGTGGGATGTGGGCTACAGTAGATTTTGGGAGTGATTTATGTCACATAGTTGAGTTTTCTTAAAGTTGACCCTGGAGACTCAATGAGGATTCTACAGCGTGGCGTAAAGTGGGGAGAGCCAAGTTAGGGAGCTTATGTAAGGTCCACCATCATTCATCATTCATTACCACAATTACTAGTATAACTATAATAAACCATACTGAACAAAAATATTTCATCAGCTGAAATAAAAGATCCCAGAAGTTTTCCAAATGTACATCCCTGTTAGTGAGCATTTCTCCTTTGCCAGGATAATCCATCCAGTTGACAGGTGTGGCATATCAAGAAGCTGATTAAACAGCATGATCATTACACAAGTGCACCTTGTAGTGGGGACAGAAAAAGGCTATAAGCCGCCTCCACTGTCGTTTTAGAGAATTTGGCAGCACTTCCAACTGGCCTCACAACCGCAGACCACGTGTGACCATGCCAGCCCAGGACCTCCAAATCCGGCTTTTTCACCTGCGGGATCATCTGTCTGTAATAAAGACCTTTTGTTGGAAAAAACATATTCTGATGGCCTGCGCCCGGGTCCCAGTGGCCACGCCCCTGCGCAGTCATGTGAAATCCATAGATTAGGGCCTAATTTATTTATTTCAATTGTCTGATTTCCTTCTATGAACTGTAACTCAGTAATATCTTTGAAATTGTTGCATGTTGTGTATACATTTTTGTTCAGTATATCTTAAAACATGTGAACTATGTAGTTAATGGAAACAGATTATGTTTGAGGGGGTGGATAATTAGGTTAAAACATTATTATTTTCCCCCTCAACTCCCTTCAAAGGAGAAAGAAGAGCACAGTTTGATATAGAAAACTTCTACCCAAGGCCTTGTTCACCATCCAGAGCTTCCTAGGACCACGTAAACGTCCTCTGTCTAATAAATGTGTATTTCCCTCCCTCTGGTGGTCGGCTGCATCATTGCATCAATTTATATCACTTCACTGCAACTTTAGGTTAGATGGGCATTCCTTAGAAAAACATTTATCCAGCCCGACTGCCCCACACCACAGACATGGCAAAGCAATCGCTGAATTTGTACGAGCAGGCAGATCTAAATAAATAACTTTCATATAACTATAATAAAGCATGCAATCCACACACTTCCTTAAACCTAAAATACAGTGGGGCAAAAAAGTATTTAGTCAGCCACCAATTGTGCAAGTTCTCCCACTTAAAAAGATGAGAGAGGCCTGTAATTTTCATCATAATGTACACTTCAACTATGACAGACAAAATGAGAAAAAAAATCCAGAAAATCCTCTGTCCTCCACTCGTTACCTGTATTAATGGCACCTGTTTGAACTTGTTATCAGTATAAAAGACACCTGTCCACAACCTCAAACAGTCAAACTCGAAACTCCACTATGGCCAAGACCAAAGAGCTGTCAAAGGTAACCAGAAACAAAATTGTAGACCTGCACCAGGCTGGGAAGACTGAATCTGCAATAGGTAAGCAGCTTGGTTTGAAGAAATCAACTGTGGGAGCAATTATTAGGAAATGGAAGACATACAAGACCACTGATAATCTCCCTCGATCTGGGGCTCCACGCAAGATCTCACCCCGTGGGGTCAAAATGATCACAAGAACGGTGAGCAAAAATCCCAGAACCACACGGGGGGACCTAGTGAATGACCTGCAGAGAGCTGGGACCAAAGTAACAAAGCCTATCATCAGCAAGGGCATTGAAGATGAAACGTGGCTGGGTCTTTCAGCATGACAATGATCCCAAACACACCGCCCGGGCAACGAAGGAGTGGCTTCGTAAGAAGCATTTCAAGGTCCTGGAGTGGCCTAGCCAGTCTCCAGATCTCAACCCCATAGAAAATCTTTGGAGTTGAAAGTCCGTGTTGCCCAGCAACAGCCCCAAAACATCACTGCTCTAGAGGAGATCTGCATGGAGGAATGGGCCAAAATACCAGCAACAGTGTGTGAAAACCTTGTGAAGACTTACAGAAAACGTTTGACCTCTGTCATTGCCAACAAAGGGTATATAACAAAGTATTGCGATAAACTTTTGTTATTGACCAAATACTTATTTTCCACCATAATTTGCAAATAAATTCATTAAAAATCCTACAATGTGATTTTCTGGAGAAAAAAAAATCTCATTTTGTCTGTCATAGTTGAAGTGTACCTATGATGAAAATTACAGGCCTCTCTCATCTTTTTAAGTGGGAGAACTTGCACAATTGGTGGCTGACTAAATACTTTTTTGCCCCACTGTAAGTAAAGAAGTGATTTTGTGTGGAAGTCAAACATTTGTTTTACGTGTGAGGCAGACACATTGTAGAATGACAAAATCCAGCCCATCTCCCCTTGTCTATAGGAGGGACAAATGCTGTTTAAATGGCCCAAATGTTGATTTAGACATTTACAAATGTAACAGATTTTGACTATCACTAATGTAATGATTGTTTGGTAAAGTAATAAAGAATGTGAAATATTTTGGGTAGATGTTCCTAAAACAGAATATAACTATATATGGACATAATATAAAGTATGAAAAAGATTATTCATTCACATTAAAAAATAAAAAATAAATGATAATTTTGGATTTATTTACAACCATCCTATATTTGGGGGGGTGGGGCACTACTACATTAATCAAATGTTGCCATCTTGCAAGATTGATGACTAAAACCATAGTGAAACAGTGCAAAACGGCTGTCAGTTCAACTGCTTTTAAGGGTAGGCAAACATTTGAATGAGTGATCTACAAAGGGGATCTCCTAATTTTGTTCTGTTAAACAAGCGACACCTTTGCCATGTTTTAAACTAATGTGGGTGACATAAAAAACAGCAGCAGTGTCGAAACTAATGGCATGTAACATCAGCGTGTGGGCCGATTGACCTGCAGTCAGGAAGCAAAGGAGCGGTAACTAGGCCTATAATAATGTTCTAAGATTAGGCCAAGACAAGTCAGTCCACACATAGTAGTCTCTTCTAAGGCTATCTGCACAGTATCTCATAGGCCAACTTCTTCCTCAATAATCGTCCAGCAACCCCATACTTCTTATGGCTATTTTTGGGAACTTGTTGACTTTTAGAATTCAGAAGAAGTTTGTCTGCTGGCCCGGGGGACTCAGATGCAGGCGAGCTCATTCCTTTCAGTGGCTGGGGTAGTGCGGTGTGGTTCATCACAGGCATACAGAATAGATTTCTGTGCCGAAAGGCTTTGTAAAACATCATCAATGAGACAAATATGCCATTTCAAGGTTATGCATGGCATGGATGTAGCCAACATTTGTATTTACAACCATCCTAAATTGGATCAATAATTTAGGCCTATGTACCTTGAGCAGCCGGCTGCCGAGGAAAGAACCCACTGGGGCACAAATTAAACTTCTATTCCACGTTGGTTCAACATCATTTCATTGAAATTACGTGGAAACAACATTGATTCAACATGTGTGCTCAGTGGGATAACATTTTTTCCACAATTGTTTCAGAGGCATTCATGGGATTAAATGGAATGTTGCACTATCCTTTTTATTTCACCTTTATTTAACCATGTAGGCCAGTTGAGAACAAGTTCTCATTTACAACTGCGACCTGGCCAAGATAAAGCAAAAGTAGTGCGAAAAAAACAATATGGAGTTACACATAAACAAACGTACAGTCAATAACACAAAAGAAAAGAAAAATAGAAAAATCTATGTACAGTGTGTACAAATGTAGAAGAGTAGGGAGGTTGGCAATAAATAGGCCATAGAGGCTAAAATAATTACAATTTAGTATTGATACTGGAGTGATAGATGTGCAGATGATGATGATGTGCAAGTAGAGATACTGGGGTGCAAAAGAGCAAGAGGGTAAGTAATACTATGGGGATGAGGTAGTCTGGTGTGCTATTTACAGATTCAGCCAAATCGACTGCTGTCTACTGTACAGCTAGTGTCCATATATTTCATCTCTAGTGTGAAGTTATTTAATTAGCCATTTAATTATGATTGTTCGTTATGTTTGTCATTATAGGCTTTTAGTTGACTAGGGTAAATGATGATGATGATGATGATGATGATGATGATGATGATGACCACTTCGTTTTCGGAAATAGGACAGTTGTCAGTGTTTTCATTTCAGATGGAGTGAATTGTTCAGTACCAGGCCATCATCTATAAGTGGCGCACATGGACACCTAGTGGAAATAATGTCTAAATCCATTTCTCGTGTGTAATCTTGGCCAGGGATACAAGTGGTATAAATATCATGATACTGGCCATTCCGATCGCTACTAGTGAGGGAGGCTCACTGGTTTATGAGAAAAAAAGCACTGTGGCGTTCCAGTATTCTATTTACAAGACAGAGGGTAAAGCAGATGCACATGTAAGTAATCTACATTTACATTAGGAAAACCCATCATAATAGGCTATTTATTACTTGTAGGCTATGTTAAAATATAATTTGGATGTCTGAAGAATATGCATAGACAATGTGTTACACATTGGTGATCCTCTATCAATCATTTCTTAAATCATATTATGTGGTTCTGTTCATTTTTCGTTTAAAGGGGCTATCTACATTTTAAACAATAACAAAGCAGACAGAGCTATGAATACAAAAACCTTCCATGCTATCAAAATTATAGTTTTAATCATATTTCTTTACTGGAAAATGTTTGTTTACAATTAAATGAGCATATATTTTGGGTTCTGATGGGGTTCGACAGTTGAACTAAGCTCATGAGGCATGTATAAGGTATATTCTTAGGAGCTACGGGTAGCCAAATCGCATTCATTTTAAATGACAAAAATGGATGCACCAATCTCAGATTGCCCCTTTAATTTGGTATTGTATAATTTAATTGTTTTGAGTTAAAACAAGGTGTTTATGTGTTTCCTCTATTTCCTCTCCTTCAGTGTCTGGTCCTATTCGGATATGAATAAGAAATAAGGCTTCAGCGCAAAATTGCGATTACATTTTCCCACGTGCGTAAAAGGTAACAACACAGCTCCACACTAGGACGCTTTGCCTTGACACCTGTTAGACGAAGAGGCAAAGAATACGCGGTACTTTAAAACAACCCTCCACTGTTTACCGGTGGCTGAACATTGCTGCAATTGATTTTTGGGCGTCGCACGCGGACTGGCAGAGGATACGGTCAACACAATGGAAAGTACCATATTAAATGAGCAGGACTTTTGGTCATTCAACAAATCCTGGAGGAACTCAACCCTTGGCAACGGGACCACCGGGGGAAACCAGACTAACCCCCTGAAACGGAACGACGAGGTGGCTAAAGTGGAGGTGACCGTGCTCGCCCTGGTCCTGTTCCTGGCCCTGGCTGGGAACCTGTGCGTTCTGGTGGCCATTCACACCACCAAGCACACACAGTCCCGAATGTACTACTTCATGAAACACCTCAGCATCGCGGATCTGGTGGTGGCTATATTTCAGGTCCTGCCACAACTTATCTGGGACATTACTTTCCGTTTCTATGGACCCGATATCCTGTGCAGGTTGGTGAAATACCTTCAAATCGTCGGGATGTTCGCCTCTACCTATGTGCTTGTTTTGATGTCCGTAGACAGGTGCTTGGCGATTTGTCAGCCGCTTCGGTCTCTGCACAAGAGAAAGGACCGCTTCTATGTGATTATATCGTGGGTCCTCAGCCTATTGTTCAGCAGCCCACAGATGTACATATTTTCTCTGAAGGATGTTGGAGCCGGAGTGTATGACTGTTGGGGTGACTTCGTTGAGCCCTGGGGTGCCAAAGCGTATATAACTTGGATTAGCCTTACCATCTACATCATACCAGTTGCCATACTGAGCCTTTGCTATGGGCTAATAAGCTTTAAGATATGGCAAAACTTTAGAATGAAAACCAAGAGGGACCAGTGCATAAGCCTCACCCCGAAGACTTCGAAAGGTCATGCGCTCGCCCGGGTGAGCAGTGTAAAGCTCATCTCCAAAGCGAAGATAACCACCGTTAAAATGACATTTGTCATAGTCCTGGCGTATATTGTTTGCTGGACACCTTTCTTCACCGTGCAGATGTGGACGGCTTGGGATCCAGCGGCGCCCCGGGAAGGTAAATTTAAACTCCACCTCGAAAAGAACCAGTAAAATGCAGTGTGGTGAGCTTATGTGCGTAATAGGAGCTACTTTAACGATGGGCTTCGCAATTCTAGACTGAAGCAATTATTAATATGTACATTTTAAAGTTAAACGACAATGAATGTCCATGGTTAATTTAAAACGTATTCTGCCTTGGGGTTTATCATGCGGCGTGCGTAATGTTGCATGCGGTGTACTATTATTTATCAGACTTCGGCATTCTGGGCACCGAAGCAGCCCACAGCTCCAGTAATGGTGTACGTAAATACTTTAATAATTACGAATAGCTAATAGCCTCGATGGTAATACAAATATACAAAGATACACTATACAACCTTTGCCATTGACAGTCAATTGAAATTCGCACAATATTGGACACTGCACTTTTACCCATGAAATGTTGGCCAACCTGAGGAACATCAGAGAATGTAGGCCATTGTAAGATTATACGCATCATATGGAGTAGCCGCCCACCCACACAGGCAGTGGATGAAATTACATAAATGTAGATAATTCCGCAGCATCTCATTATAGGCCTCCAGCCAACCAAAATGCCATGTTGCAAATGAAGCTCTGCCCACCTATCGAATGTTATTGTGACTTGTGGAGACGCGGGTGCAACGATCCGAATATGTATGGCATAATGTTACATTTGCAAAAAAAACATTATTCGTTTTATTAATTTCATATATCCCTATATAAGCCATCAACATATCCTTCATTTTTGAAAAGTTTTGAATTTGACAATGGTTTTCAAGAATTGGTACAGTTTGTTTTATGAAGACAAAAAAACACCACCACCGTCCATTTGATTCACTCTCTGTAACGAACAACATCAACATTGACAACAGTGATCTTATTAGGCTATAATACCCCTCCACTGAAGCGAAGCAAATTATCCTACGCACGATAATTTACATGCTACCAAAATAAGTCACTGGAAGCAGTCTTTCATGAGTGTAACCTGCGTGGTTTGCGCGCATCTCTGAAGCCCAACCATCCGAGTCTGCCTGCAGTTAATCATTAGTTTGAGTATACATGTACGCCGAGCTATTGTTACCTGGGAGGTACATCGGCGCGCAAGAGTGGGGCCACGCATGTCATCTCCTCAGTCCAGCACACAGGGCAGCCGCACGGCACGACACCCTAGAGCTCTTCGATGGAGCAGCAGACAGTCCACTGCAATTAATCTCTTAATGACCCGCTTTATGGCCACATCCAATGTTATTCATTAACTCATTGGTTTTCGTCAAATATGCTATTGCTGTTGGCAGTGGCGATTTTAGCATATAAATCTTGGTGGTGCAACAAAAAAAAGAGTGGGATGCATGCCAGCAAAGCCAGTGCACAGCACAACACTAAACAATACATGAATTGCACTATAACGGTGACAAACGGTGCCCACAAACTGTTAGGTCCTACATAAAGCTGTCCCAACAGCAGAGTCCCAACAGCATTTCCAACACATTACCACTGCTACACCTGGCTAGCAGCAGAGCCTTGTCTGGCAGCGAAACAGTTCATTCAGCCTCATTTACTGTCTTTAAAAAAAAACATAGCTGATATGGCTGACTTGCTTAAACAAATGTGGTTTCTACTGACAATTGAGATGTACAAACTATGGCATAAGGGGACGAAAAGCGAATAAGAGGAAATCCATAATTTCAATTAAGACATTAATGAGCGAGCTAGGACAGACATAGTCAATATAATTATTTGTTCAACACTTTTGAAATGTACAGCGAAAGAATTCAGAACATCTTACAGTGTTCTCCCTGTACACCAAGTCAGAACCATAAGATAAATAAAAGGGGCATATAAGCAAACAATGAAAGCTCTTACAATATTCTCATCTTGCCTATGTCATTTGGCCATCGCTCATCCATATATGTATATGTACATATTCGTATTAATTCCTTTACACTTGTGTGTAAAGTTGTGAAATTGTTAGATTACTTGTTAGATATTACTGCATGGTCGGAACTAGAAGCACAAGCATTTCGCTACACTCGCATTAACATCTGCTAACCATGTTTATGTGACCAATAAGATTTGATTTGATGATTACGGTTCTCAAAAACAGGTTACAGGCTACATGTGCACCACCAAGTCAGAACAGTAAGCAACATTTTAAGAGGTGAAAATAAACCAAATTATTAGAGTGAGGCACATGGGCTACTAACAGCTTACTACATAACATACACTTAGTATTACTTTCTTAGCTACAGTATACATATCTCTCTGGCATATTACATCATTTATGCAGAAGCATACAATACATTTTAGGACTCACCTTGTTGTGCTGTGCTCACTTGAAGTGGTGGTCCTACTTGTGGGCAAATTTTGTCATCAAACTTTGTCATCAAAGTCTGGCATTCTCTGGATTTATGGTGCTTTCAAGACAAAAGGGTTGAATCATGATGACGTCAGTGATCTTCAGGTCATAGCTCTAGAAAGAGGCCCGAGTTCCCAATTTACAATTCCGAGTTGGATGAAAGTTCAAAACGTATTTTTCCAGTCGTGGCTCGTTTTTCCCCGAGTTCTCAGTTATCTTGAACTCACTAAAGTCAGATTTTGCAGTTCCGAGTTAACAGTTGTTTTGAGTGCAGCACAAATCATGCATGGCCAATGTTGAATGTTTATAATTTTGAACTAGGAAAAGAGACCCTTAATCTTAGACTTGGGACCACACAGCCACTCCACTGAACAGCAGGCTAGTGATTACTTTGCAATGCTTGCAGTTAGCCACTGATTCCTTCCAAACCACGCATTGTTGAAGTTGCAATTTCCTACTTGTTGTGTGTTAATGTTTATGTCCAATGGCCAATGAGCACCAGCTACATTTTATCTATAATTTCTATTAATTATTTATCTTCATTTGACAAGGATTAAAAAGGATTTGCCAGTAGATTGTCGACTGGATTCATGATGATGACTGCTAGCTAAGATTTTGAAAGTATGATGTTGACATGATCAGTCCAATCAAAGCTAATGTAGATAAAACATGATTTGATGTCATTTTATCTGTGGCCAATGACCTTCTTGGTGGGCACTTCTAATGTAACTCTATGGCAGCACCCAAGGGGGCTTGAATATTTGAGGTGCCATAGTGTCCCCATGAGGGACAGAACACTGAGCCTGTGAGGACCGACACTGGAGTAGAGAAGCAGGTACGGGGAGTCAACATTTAATTAGGAACAGACATGGAAGGAAGGGAGGGCGGGGCAGTTTGGGCGTGAGGCTGTCATCCTGGGTCGTATTTTTATAAAGTTCCCTTGCGTCATGCAGCCATTCCTCTGGGTAACCCCGTTGTCTGAAACGCTCATCCAGATAGTCGGCTTGTTTGTCATAGTCACTTTGTGTAGTACAAATTCTGTGTATGCGACTGTATTGGCTAATTGGGAGGCTTTTTCTAGGGGTGAAGGGTAGGAGCGGTCTCCGCGTAACAGGGAATTCCTGTCTGTCTGCTTCCTGTAAAGATCCGTGCTTCCACCCTACACCCCTAAAAAAGAGCCTCCCCATTAGCCAATAATGTGGTTGCTCCACTAAAACTTTTGCAATTACGCTGTGGGACTTCATTTGTGGTTTAGTACAGTACCCTGCATCACTACTTCATTGCTCCAGACCAGCAAAAGGGGGAGTTATACCACTGATTATGTTTTGGGTCCCAAGGTGCTACTGTGTCTCTGTAGTACTGTAGCCTACTCCCGACCAGTCATGTTGTACAGTACAGTGCCTTAGTGGCGCAACGGTCTAAGACACTGCTTTGCTGTGTTGCTACAGATGCTGGTTCAATCCCGGTGCTGGCCTTGACTGTAGGTTTTTGGTTTCTCTCCCTCTAAAAACAGAAAGAAAGCATTTTAAATAACAAACTGGCTTTATTTGCAAATTAGTAACAAGAATGGCCTTTTTGGCCTTTTTCTCACTAATTTTACGTTATTTGAAAACAAAATAATCTCCAAAATATTGTTTTTATTTAAACAAAGCGATTATTATTATTAATTTAGAATTCTGTAAGGGCGCGCAAGGTTCAAGGCACGAGGGCAGGGGGCACGGGATGGGCCGCAGAGCCGTGCACAGAAGACGGACCTACCCCATGGGGAAGGGAGCTGGAGGAAGGGAGGGGTGGTGGACCCCCACCCCGCTCCACTGGGTAGCAAACGGCTGGACAACGGACCGCACTGAAAAAACGCATGGTTGCCAAGAAAACGGTTTGTTTTGCTAGATTCTTAAAATGTATACGCAGCATGTGTATGTTGGAGTCACTTTTAATTCTTAATTGATCAACCGTTTCTATCATAGGCCACTGTAATCGAAGGGGGCTCAGGGCGGTAGCATTCTGCTCATCTGATGAAGGTGCACATGGATCAGATTCAAACTTTGAAGACCGAGATCGAGTCATTGAAGGCAAACCAGCAGAAAGAGAAACATTATCTGAGGGCAGAGGTACGGGCGACAGCTGATCCATTGGTCCAGAGCCAGGCGGCATCGGCGGAGAGTAAGGCGGAGAATGACGCGTTGAAGAGGGCGAGGATCCATGCCACGCACACCTGTGAGCTCTGGAACTCCACCTCCGACAGGCAGAGTCAACATACCTGGCGGGTTCATCAGGTCGTCAGTTCACCCTGCCATTTCTACTCTTCTGGCAACAGAACTTGACCAACTACTCACTAGGCACAGCAAGGGCTGTTCTGCTACAGCCTAATAAACAAATGCAGGTGGCTTATATCTTCAACATGCTTTAAATGCTTTATTATACAAATGTATACAAATGTATATACTGTACAGTACTGTATTTCATCATCATGTTGATGCTTTCGTTAATAAAATAATGATAAAAATACTCTTTCAAAATGCCAATGTTTATTTAGTTATGGATCCATAACGAATTACTATGGGAAAAAAATATCACTGAATTAGAGAAATATCAGAACAAAGTTGTCTAATGAAGGTAAACAAATTGTTGCTTACTGGAAAATACTCTTTCAAACACACATGGTCACGTTGTACAACGCCATTATGGCTATTAGCAGGGCTATATTTTGTACTTTATAAATATTATTTTGGCCTTTATTCAGATTACAATCGCTCACTGTCATTTAAAAAAAAAAATAATAATGTCCAAAATATCGTTATATATAGCCTACCCGCTGTGGATGACTATTTCAGCACCGTTTCGCATTTCTCTGAGACAAGCATGGAGAAACGAAAATGTTCAATTATATTCCATGATATTCTTAAAATATATGTGTTGACTGAATATAAGCCAACATCTCTCTGTATTTTGATACGTCGTGAATGAGGCCTCTCGAGTGACGCAGCTGCCTAAGATACTGCATCGCAGTTCAACATGCTATGCTACAGATGGAGGTTCAAAACCTGTGCTGGCTGCCACTGGGAGACCCATGAGGAGGCTTTTGGTTTTAATTTAGAATCCTCCAATCCTCTATATGTAATTATTGGCGGAGAGTCACGTCTTATTTGTTGATATACTGTAGGCCTACCATACGCGACATGAGTCTCACCAGTGTTGAGTAATGTGCTGTTAAAAGTGGGTTTAGGTCTTGTTTATTTAATGAGCATATTGAAGTTAGAAGCATTAGGATACAACTATTTTAGCAATGTTTCACACTGCTCTGAGACAAGCATGGGGACTGGTCTTTATTAATCAAAGAGATTTTTATATTCACTGAATCTCCATTTGGGTGTAGAAATGTTATGCTCTTAGTGTAACCTTTATTTAACTAAGAAAGTCAGTTAAGAACACATTATCTTTTACAAGGACAGCCTACTCCTTCCTCCCTATCAGGGAATTGAACCCCGGTCTCCCACGTGACCGCACGACACAAGGATTCTTTAGTTGAATAGCCCAGTACTGCAGCCTACTCCTGACTGTCACGTTGTACAGCGCCATATTTTCCGTTCCATTCTTATATATTTAAAAAGCATATTGAAGTTAGAAGCAATAGGATTTTAAGCAATAACTATTTCAGCATCGTTTTGCACTGATATGAAACAAGCATGGGGACCGGTTTGGGTATTGGTTACACTACAATTAGGGTGTGGAAATGTTATGCCCCTTAGATATTAATTTAGAATCCTCCAATCCTCTTATGCTCTTAGTACTGTAGCCTTCTTGGAACAGAAACACCATAATATTAATCAAATTAATTAAGCTAAATTTATTAAAATCAATCCCATATACTATGTTCTTACAAAAAAGGTTTTAAATTCTCTAGTTATGCCAATATTGAAGACTATCAAATGCTTCTCAAAGATGCCCTCTAGTGGTCAAACTAGCACTAACTTGCATTAATGGTGAAAATGGCTGACAATTAAATAATGTGCCATAGAATTCTGCAGCAGTCCGCAAGGTGTGCTGCAGTATGACGCAACTTTTAAAGGAGGAAACACTGTATGTCATTTTGATTGGTCTTGCCTTCCAGGTCACCTACTTGGTCATTTGGTATATATATATTATTTTCTGGAACTACTACATGTACCAATCGCATTGTTATTCAATTATTAGAGACACACAAATTGTTTTTGCACCCAGCATGCGTCATGTCCGTAATGGTCATGTGAGGTGAAATGTGTATATTTTGGCATGTGAGCACTCAGTTTGTTTGTTTGACCTGATGAAGATCCGTTTCGGATTGAAACATTGTCAATAAAGCGGTGAATTGGGAGTTTTCTTGTTCTTTACTAATATACGGTATGACCAGGGTTCAATACCCAGTCAATCACACTTTACATACTGTATCCCATTAGCCAGGCCTATTCACATTCGGATTCTGGTATGCATGGGAGGGGGATTGGACAATCTGCGCTGAACTAAATACAGTAGATGGCCTACTGTTTGGGGTTGCCATGTTGTTTATGTTCTATCCTTTGAAGAGGTATAATATATAATTTAAGCTGTATTGCTGTAATCAGCTAAGGAGCATGGTAAATCAAAGTGAGACCATCCATCCATTGGAAATACATCAGAGGTACAGCACAGCACTATTTATTCAAATCAAATTCAAACAAATCAAATGTATTTATATAGCCCTTCTTACATCAGCTGGTATCTCAAAGTGCTGTACAGAAACCCAGCCTAAAACCCCAAACAGCAAGCAATGCAGGTGTAGAAGCATGGTGGCTGGGAAAAACTCCCTAGAAAGGTCAGAACCTAGGAAGAAACCTAGAGAGGAACCAGGCTATGAGGGGTGGCCAGTCCTCTTCTGGCTGTGCCTGGTGGAGATTATAACAGAACATGGCCAAGATGTTCAAATGTTCATAGATGACCAGCAGGGTCAAATAATAATATTCAACACAACTGTTCTCTTCTGTTCTGTTCCCTTCTGATTCCCACAGCAGCAGCATCACAAATGATTTCCCAACATTTCAAGACAAACACCAGGAAATAAAACGAGGTGGTAAACAGTTATTAGAACCCCCAAACAATCTTGCATTACAAGTGTATGGAAAACTATAGAAATAACAATTCTCAGCCAAAGTTATCTTTAAAAAAAAAAGTAGAGTAGATGTCCGCGCCCCCATGGAAATATATTTAGCATAATCAAAAAAAAACATCCAAATCCATCTGTTTAAGCTAGAGATAACAGTTTCTGCATGGGCTGCGTCTCAATCCACCGCATCCGCCAATGGCAGCCTTCAACATATGCGTTGGAAGGTGGCCAAGCTACAGCTGTGTTTGTCAGACCATGAGACATCCCGAAAATCGGTCTTGTCACGGAAACGTCTGTAGCGTCAGAACGGTTTGGCCTACAGACGAATATGACCACTCTATGGAAAGATGAGACCTGTTTTGCACCAGCCTCAAAAGACTCATCTGAAGGAAGTACAGTGGAAGTGGTTTAGTGCCCCCAAATATTTTGTATGGGCAAAATAAATAAATAATAATGTTCTGATCTTTATTATATCTTTCTGATATAGAACAGACACCTTAAAACCAACTTCCTTTTGATTTATTTTTGGACTATGTCACGTGTGCTTATGTTTATTGATTAAATGATTCACTCCCTGGACTTGCTTCCCGACTCCCAGCGCACATGTTACAGAATAACGCCTCACCAAAGGGAAGCATCAGGGAGTGTTTTTTTTGTTTTTGTGTTGGAGGTGATGTTGGGTCCGGGTGTCAGTACCGGAGCTACCAGGGAGGCCTCAGGTGGTTCGTCGGACTCTCATGCCTCAGCTGGCTTGACAGGTTCCCATGCCTCGGTGGGATCGATAGGCTCCCATGCCTCAGCTGGGTGAAAAGGTTCCCGTGCCTCAGCCAATGCAACCAGGGAGTTTTCAGCCGGGTCATCAGGATCTCATGCCTCAGCCGGTTTGTCAGGTTTCTGCGCCTCAGCGGAGGCAACCGGTCCGCCCCTGTTCCCCGGGATCGTCCCTTTGGTTGGCGTCCTGTGGCTGGAGCCCCGTGCCAGTTAGGAGGTACTGTCACGTGTGCTCTCTCTCCAGCCCTCTAGGTCGCGATGCTCCCGCGCCTCAGCTGGATTGACAGGTTCCCGCGCCTCAGCAGAGGTGACCGGTTCGCTCCTGATCCCCTGGATTGTCATTTTGGTCGGCATCCTACAGCTGAAGCCGCGCATCGGGGAGGGTGTACTGTCACATGTGCTCCCTCTCCGGCCTCTAGGTCACCAGGCTGCAGATTATTGCGCACACCTGCCACCATCGTCACGCGCATCAGTGCCTAATGACATTCACCTGGACTCCATCACCTCCTAGATTACCTGCCCTCTTTATGTCACTCCCTTTGGTTCCTTCCCCAGGTGTTGTTGTTTCAGTTTCATGTCTGTGCGTTGTTCGTGTTTCTTGTTTTGTATTATGTTCCGTTTATTGATTAAATGATTCACTCCCTGACCTTGCTTCACGACTCCCAGAGCACACGTTAGACTATCTGTTGTTCCATGTAGTGAATCTTTTATTTGTTGAGTTTCTATGGGCTAACAGCAGTAAGGCCGATGCAGTTATATTGGCATATTGAGCATTAACTCTCACGGATACACATGGGATGCAACATGGTGCAAATAGTTTATTTTCACTATACGTTTCCATAAAATACAATTGGAAAATCCATAATATATTGGCTTTAAAATGGAAAAAAAGTAGCTTATAAACTATTTGAAAGCAGCCATTATGGAAGAGAACCTGGCTGCATGTGGCTATGGAGAGATAAGGTATCCATTAGCTAGCAACACCACAGCCAGCAGAGTGAGCCCAGACTAACGGCTATTACTGAGGAGGCCATTAGTAACACATGCAGTACTTTGCTAATGTTTGATAAGGACCACATCACACTGCCTATTACCTCCATCATGGCAGATAATGATGTCAGCATTACACCTATTCACATTCAGATAACAACCTATCAAGACACACTTGTAATACTATTCTGATGAAACTATAATGTAGGATTTAAGTCATGACACTTTATTACAGAGCAGATTATTTGACATACCCCTTGATAGAGCTAAAATAACCTGTAGCTTCCTTTTCTTGCCACAGAGAAGCTAAACTGTAAATTGAAAACATCAGTACAGAATGGTTGTCAGTGGTGTTTTTCCTCCTCGAAAATCGTTATACATTGGCTCCCCAGAGATGGGCTCAAATAAGAGAATTTTCCACCACTCTCGCAATAAAATCAAACTGCAAACACAAAAATTCAAGTTCTCTGTTTCCTGCTTTCCCTGAAAAGGGGTGAACTCAGCAGAAACATGATTCCCAAACAGCAACCCACAGCAATATCATTGATTGAAGCTTCATGTGGACCTGTGCTTCCTCCCTCTTGCTACACAACAGTACCATAGCTTAAATGTAAGGGATTTAGGACTTGAATACCTTCTCATACTCATATAAACAAACACACTCTAGAGTGCACACATGTAAATACATAATCACACACACACACACACACAGTCTACAAAACATAGACTCACCAGGTGAATCAAGTCAAATGAAATCAAATGTTATTTGTCACATGCGCCGAATACAACAGATGTAGACCTTACCGTGAAATGCAGGTGAAAGCTATGTATGTGACCTCCTGGGGGTATAACTCAATATTAGGAAGGTGTTCTTAATGTTTTGTACACTCACTGTATAATATATACATATAGTAATACTACAGTACTATAGTCTTTTTTTACAATATTTTACAATATAGTGCTAAACCCACAGGAACAAGCTCATTGTTCCTGTGGGTTTAGCACTATATTGTAATTTGTTTTGAATGGCAACATAATGAAGAAAACTGGCTAAACCGTATTTTTTTTGACCAAGACAAAGTTTACTGCCTATGTTGTCTCAATATTGATTATCAGATACTGATCTGCAGCATCCCATCTATGAGTTGTGTCCATGCCCATCCATACCTGAGTGTACAGCCTTCATACTCCCCAAGTTGCCTCACCCTCTGCTCTGCTGTGTGATGCTGACTGGCAGTGACTCCATCGATCAGCATTCTGTGGTAGAAATTCTATAGTAAGAGAGACTGCAGATTCTTTCAAACAACAACTTTATTATAAGATTTGCAGAAATGAAGGAATCTACCATTACTAAGAATAGTTCAGAGTTGAAAGCTCAACGAACAGAGTTGTCTCTCTCCTTTTATAGAAAGTACATCCTTTTATCTTTGTGACAGTTAGCAGTTGTACAGAAACAGGCCCTGGGAACAGAGTTGTTAAAAGTAATTTAGCTCGTCTGTGTAGATCAAGATAGCTGATATTGCCACCATTCTCTGTTCCTCCCAGCAATTCCCACATAGCTAAATTCCTGCCGATCGCAAAAACAGGAGGTCACATACTGCGGTCGCACCCAAAAAGTTTGTATCAGTAAAAAATACTAGCATGTAGCAATGGACAATTATTTAAATAAAAAACAGTATGTCTAATTAAACAGTTTAGTATGTAATGAATATTAATTTCCTCCACAAGTCTGCCTTGTCCCCATGGACTCCTTTTGTCCATGGCCACGGTGTGCTCCTCCCTGCATTTAAAGAAGCTTTACTAAAGAGACACCAAGCCTCATTATTGGTATAGTCATTCGAAAAGTAAAGTTTTATTTTTTTCCCCCTTTTTTCCCCCCCTTTTCTCCCCCAATTTCATTTTTTATTTTATTTATTTATTTTACCAGGTAAGTTGACTGAGAACACGTTCTCATTTGCAGCAACAACCTGGGGAATAGTTACAGGGGAGAGGAGGGGGATGAATGAGCCAATTGTAAACTGGGGATTATTAGGTGACCGTGATGGTTGAGGGCCAGATTGGGAATTTAGCCAGGACACCGGGGTTAACACCCCTACTCTTACAATAAGTGCCATGGGATCTTTAATGACCTCAGAGAGTCAGGACACCCGTTTAACGTCCCATCCGAAAGACGGCACCCTACACAGAGCAGTGTCCCCAATCACTGCCCTGGGGCATTGGGATCTTTGTTTAGACCAGAGGAAAGAGTGCCTCCTACTGGCCCTCCAACACCACTTCCAGCAGCACCTGGTCTCCCATCCAGGGACTGACCAGGACCAACCCTGCTTAGCTTCAGAAGCAAGCCAGCAGTGGTATGCAGGGTGGTATGCTGCTGGCAACATGGTATCCAATTGCATCTCCTGTACAGACTCTGGAGAGGCGAAGGTCGAGAGCCGTGCATCCTCTGAAACACAACCCAACCAAGCCGCACTGCTTCTTAACACAATGCCCACTTAACCTGGAAGCCAGCTGCACCACTATGTCAGAGGAAACACCATATATGATGGGACAAAGACATCTCTGCCGGCCAAACCCTCTCCTAACCCGGACAACGCTGGGCCAATTGTGGACCGCCCCATGGGTCTTCCGGTCGCAGACAGCTGCGACAGAGCCTGGACTCAAACTCAGAATCTCTAGTGGCACAGCTAGCACTGTGGAGGCCTTAGTAAAGTGTTATTAAATATAATGTTAGATGTGCCTTTTTATTAAAACACGGAAGTCCTTTTCAGTTGTGTCGACTCAAACAATCATGTGATCAGAGACTAAATAGAGAGTTATTGTACCAGCTTCCATTTAAGGAATTAATAGTGTAGTGCATCTGATAGCCAGGTCAGTGGTTGGCTGAGAGCCAAAACAGAGTCTTGTTTTGGAATTCTACTGCTTAGCTTCTCTGGCAGTGAATCATCTGAAGTGCAGTCTTGATATTAAACTCAGATGATTGTAAATAATTGTCTTTCTTAGAAGAGGAAATAAAATAGTTTGATGTTGTGTCAGCCTTTATGAATGTGCTAAAGAGCCTAAACCGTGGCTACCAGTCAGTACAGGACCTGACAGCAGATTTACGAATCAAGGGAAAGATTCTAATTTGCCAGTTTAGTGTGATTGATCGTCTCCTGGTAAACGGCACCATGAGCTAATCTACCAAAGGTTATTTATCATCATAATTCCTTCCTTCAAATGACATCTTGGCCCCATTCTCAGCCATGCTCCACCTTTTACAAAGCCATAAAACATTTTTATAGACATGATCTGGCAAGACATGTATTTAACTAGGCAAGTCAGTTAAGAACAAATGCTCATTTACAATGACTGCCTACACCGGCCAAACCTGGATGATGCTGAGCCAATTGTGCACCGCCCTATGGGACTGTCAATCACAGCCAGTTGTGATACAGCCTGGATTTGAACCAGGGTGTCTGTAGTGACACCTCTAGCACTGAGATGCAGTGTCTTAGACCGCTGCACCCCCCAGGAGCCCATATACTGTATGCTATTTAACATAGCATACAGTATATATTGAATGTACTGTGGCATACACAGAACATTCATTTACATTTGGACCATTATTATTACTGGTAAATACTTCCAAACACGGAAGCTCTGGCTTTGCCTAACAGAGTTAGAACAAAGAAGCTGTGTGTAAGTGTTAGTCTGTGTTTGTCTGTTTGACTGCTGCTTAGTGCCCCTTGTGGTGTCTCTGGGTCTCAACCACCTGTCATGCCTCAGTGAAAAGATAATCGATCCAATGCCAAGATGCATTCATTCATATCCTTCCCTACCTCACATCTATCCAAGAGCAAGATTATGAATATGAGAGAAGAAACGTGTTGAGTTATTCATTCATCTATCATACTGCCTTGTGTTCCTTTGAGATTTAAGTTGTGTCATTTTGTGGCTCAAAGTAAGCTACAAAGCAATAGAATTACAGAGTACCTACTTTACTAGCAGCAGGACATCCTAATGCTGCAGGACATCCTAATGCTGCAGGATATCCTAATGCTGCAGGATATCCTAATGCTGCAGGATATCATAATGCTGCAGGACATAATGACTTGTCATATGACTGAGTTTACTTTGTTTTGTATTACCTCTTTATTGTAGTTATCTAGTAGATCAATTCCACTTTACTCTTGCATCACTGAAAGTTGTTTCCCCCACATGTCGGCCCTATCCCCGGTAAATGTGTGTCCTCCCTGCTCTGACACTGTAATCACCAGACAAAAGAATGAGTTACAGTGTTCACATCGGGACACTTGTGCTCATATAACTCACAGCCTTAATGACTGACGGATCAATTAGTCCCTATTTACTCAGGTTGTGCTCCTGTGCCCTCCCGCCGATTGCTCCCAGTGATTTAGATTTGAGCAACCTTCGTATTAGAGCTAGAGCGCCAGTCATTAAAGATGATGTGAGAGGAATATTGGAGGAAAGGGACGTATGGAGAGAGATTAGCCATCACCAAGAAGATGTTAAATACAGGACATGAGACAATTCCATTAAATAATTCCAATTCCAATTCCATTGCCCCTAAAAAGCTAATTCTCCTTTTGAAAATATGTGTCATAAAATGTTTTCTAGTGTCAAAATTGACTACTAAGTATAAATAGGATAAAATTGGTCATAAAGTCAGTCTCATCCCAAACAGAGATTTGCGGGATGGTAGGAAAAAATGGTATGTCACAGAATGAAGGATACAGTAACAGTTTTCATTGGGTTGGATTTATTTCAATCTTGCCCAAATGCCCACAGCTGGCAGCACCCAAGTAATCATCAATTCGGAACCCAGCTGCATTGCATGCGACCCAATCGTAATGCCCATGGTCAATTTGGTTAGGCATTCGATATCCTTACGGGGCTAGTTAGGTACCTTCACTATATTACACAATGTACATGGGACAATATTTTTAAATGTCAACATCACCAAAATCCAATGACTTAAAAAAATTAAATCTACCATACATTTACACAGTGGCGGTGCTAGCTTGTATGGCTCCCTGGGCGAACCCCCCCTTCAGCCCCCCCCGCCAACAACAAAGCACCATTCTGCAGTAACTGTAATTTTTATTCAGATATTTGGAACAACACAAATAAATAATCATAACATTTAAAACTATATAAATATAAAAATAAATACAAACATAAGCCTCTGAAATATCAAAAAGAAGTAACAAAGACAAATAGAAACACATTTGTGTTGATTTGGCACTCAGGCACCAACACATTACCCATCTACCAACACTGTCAACCAAGAGTCAAGACTAAACCAATTCACCTTGGTGGTGTGCAGACTGGTTTTATATTATTTTATTATAACGATTTAGCACAAACCATAAAAAAATGCATCAATGTGTCTGTGAAACTATATATTCACAGTGTTATGAATGCATTGTGATTTATTTGGTAGCATTTCGTAGTGATGATTTTACTAATTGCATTAGTACTGTACAAAGTTATAGGTGCACTATTTGATAGATTCCCCCACTCCCCCTACCTCGGGCTTCCAGTGGGGAGACCTGAGGTCAACCTACCCCCGCCCCCTCCCCATCTCGTACTTCTGAATGGGAGACCTTCCCAGGCAGTAGCCTGCCTAGCTCACAAACTAGAATCAGGGCGCCCACTCCGACAAAGTTAATTAACCCACAGTCCCATGTGTTGACATGATATCATTGACGTGACGTGTAAATGAGCGATAGAAAACCAATCACGCAAATGTCACCATTACGGATTTTTTTTGTGCAGCCGCCCCCGGCAAGATGCCGCCCTGGGCATCTGCCCATGTCGCCTATACCTAAATCCGCCACTGCATATACACATATTGAAAGCATTTAATGACACATTGACGGACCCAAACTAGCCCCATAGATAGGCTATCCAATCAGTAGCGGTGTGTGGGTAAAATCACTGGGGAAGAGAAAGAGAGAGAAAGAGTGAAAGGGAGAAATGAGAAAGGGAGAGATAATTAAGATGTAAATGATTTCCTCATGTTTGTCCTTAGAAGAACCAGAGGATAATTTCATAATGAGAACGGCTGTCATGTGTATAAGATGTTAAGCTCTGTCTGAAATGTAGATCATTACAACGTGTGAATGAGATCAATGGAAATCGATCGATCCAATCAGATATCATCTTTAAAAATGTATTGGCAATTTGCAATCAATTAAAATCTAAGTGTGTGTGTGTGTCTTGTTTCCCCAGCCATGCCCTTCATCATCTCCATGCTGCTGGCCAGTCTGAACAGTTGCTGTAACCCGTGGATCTACATGTGCTTTGCGGGCCACCTGTTCTCAGACCTGAGGCAGAACTTTGTGTGCTGCTCGGCCCGCTACCTCAAGTCCTCCCAGTGCCACTGCGAGCGTGACAACGACTCCAGCCGCAAAAGCAACTCCTCCACTTACGTCATCAAGAGCACCAGTAGCCAGAGGAGCGTCACACAGACCTCCACCACATGAGACGCCTTCACTCCCCACAATGGTACCCCCCCAGTCAGAACTGTAAACCCCTCACACACACCCTCCACCACCTCCCCAAACCCACATTTCTCCTTCCCCTACTGTTGTCCCGCTCCGGGGGAGGCTCACCTAAAACTATTGCACTGATTTTTACATTTTAGTCTCAGACATGGTTTGTCAAGAGTAAATTGAACAATTGATTGTTGTACAGATGGAGATTTATTTGGGGACATGTTGAACGTCTCCACTTACAGGCAAAGTTCAGAGTGAGTCATCCATTGATTGTGTTTTCAGACTGATGGATTTACATATTTGGTCCGTAGAGGAGGACAGGAGATGGTAAATGAAAAATGAAGCACTGACTGTCTGTCACTCCCAACCAAGGAGAGGAGGGAGCTGTGTTCTCCTCACCATAGACTTAAAGTCCATTAACATAGGCCTCCCATGCCACAGATTTCGTGTCAATCAGATCTGTAATGGTGGTTTGGATTGTGAAGACTGACCAAGAGAGTGACAATGATACATTTTGTCAGCCTGAAGGTAAAGCTACTCTCCTCTTGCATTGCTTTGCACATATTGACATATAGGATGTCTCCTGTGCTATGTTGCTCATGTCTGTTGCATCACACCATCCGTTAGGTCACACACACAGTACGTTTCCACTATTACACAGTTTGTGAAATGACAACTGCCATATCTGTCATGCTGTACATGTTTACTTACTTAATTTTACAGAAGGCTACTCAATAAACTAGCTACCATTTTCTTCTAGGATGAACACAAACATCCAAATGTATTTCTTTGAAGATTGTGGTGTACTTTGGCAAAAATGTTCCTACACAATTAATCTGTCTGTACTTTTTGAGTGGTAGGCTGATGTCTTCTTCATTGCAAAATAGGATTGAGAAAATGGATTACACACTGTCAGAACACTCAGAATTGGGAGAGCAATTTCATGAATCCTGCTTTGATCTATCTGGATTATTCAATGTATTTTAAAACCTATTGCATAAAGAGGGTGACCTGCCTTGATTATAAATCTACTTGAAACTCTGTTCCTTGTGCACATCACAAATGGCAGTATTATTTTATTTTACTTTTTACAAAGTTGGCTTCTGCTTTTACTGTAAACGTCTTGGTTTTCAATTTATCCTTAAACCTACTGAACATTTAATAGAAAACATAATTTCCTTATTTGCATTTAGAGTGTTGTATTTTGGAAAGTACATACTGTATGTATCTCTTATTTATTTTAAATAAATTGTTTGTGTTCTATCAAGTGAGTCTGAAATGATTTTCTTTGTGCATCAAATGGAGTTGAGCCTTTTGGACCTCATAACTTTATAAAAAAGTATATATTTTTTTATTTAAATGTTATATTCTATGATAAAAAGGACATGTTTGACTTTCAGTAAAACATATTAGTCAAGCTCATGTACTTTTTTTTGGGGGGGGGGGGCATTTTTCTACATGTTAGGTCCATAATCCTAACAGGGTGTACATTTGGAGCCCAAATTAGCCATAGCTCTGTGAGTGAGCAAGACTGAGCTAGCATAACTCTACCAAACATATTTTAACATTTTGAAATGTTAATTGCCCCTGAACAAGGCAGTTAACCCCACTGTTCCCCGGTAGGCCGTCATTGTAAATAAGAATTTGTTCTTAACTGACTTGCTTAGTTAAATAAAGGTTAAATTAAAACATTTAAAATAAACATTGTTTTACCACCAAAGAAATGATGACACTTTCTGAATGTGGTTTAATTTTACAAAGGGCTATTTTCTTTATTGGAGAACTATAACAAACTAACATGGTTCAAAGTGATATCAGGGGCATACAGCAAATCTTAAATAAAATAATAATAAATACAATAATCATGAAAAAAACATTATTGATAATAGAGAATTTAACTATAAAATAAACGTATTACTATTTTAATGCTTATATTTCTCGTGGAAGTTGATGAATAGAATGGTCCAACACACCAAGACAGTTGTGAAGAGGGCACGACAAAGCCTATCCCCCCTCAGGAAACTAAAAACATTTGGCATGGGTCCTGAGATCCTCAAAAGGTTCTACAGCTGCAACATCGAGAGCATCCTGACTGGTTGCATCACTGCCTGGTACGGCAATTTCTCGGCCTCTGACCGCAAGGCACTACAGAGGGTAGTGCGTACGGCCCTGTACATCACTGGGGCTAAGCTGCCTGCCATCCAGGACCTCTACACCAGGCGGTGTCAGAGGAAGGCTCTAAAAATTGTCAAAGACCCCAGACACCCCAGTCATAGACTGTTCTCTCTACTACCGCATGGCAAGCGGTACCGGAGTGCCAAGTCTAGGACAAAAGGCTTCTCAACAGTTTTTATCCCCAATCCATAAGAATCCTGAACAGGTAATCAAATGGCTACCCGGACTATTTGCATTGTGTTCCCCCAACCCCTCTTTTTACGCTGCTGCTACTCTCTGTTTATCATATATGCATTGTCACTTTAACTATACATTCATGTACATACTACCTCAATTGGGCCGACCAACCACTGCTCCCGCACATTGGATAACCGGGCTATCTGCATTGCGTCCCGCCACCCGCCACCCACCACCCGCCAACCCCTCTTTTACGCCACTGCTACTCTCTGTTCATCATATATGCATAGTCACTTTAACCATATCTACATGTACATACTACCTCAATCAGCCTGACTAACCAGTGTCTGTATGTAGCCTCTCTACTGTATATAGCCTGTCTTTTTACTGTTGTTCTATTTCTTTACTTACCTATTGTTCACCTAGCACATTTCTTGCACTATTGGTTAGAGCCTGTAAGTAAGCATTTCACTGTAAGTTCTACACCTGTTGCATTCAGCGCGCGTGACAAATAAACTTTGATTTGATTTGATAACACCCAGGGACATGTCAAAAACGCCTATATCCACTGAAAAAAAGTTTCAAAATGCATAGAATTCCCTTTCAAAATCCACATTTTTGTGTTTTTAAGGTAAAGGACACCGACCTTCTACTTAAAGGCTTTTGGAATCGACATTTTACACTAAATAAGAAGTGATATTTCCTGGGGACAGAAAAGGCAACACATTGTAGGAATGACCCAGCTCATAAAGTATGTTGAACTTCTGTATCTTACATTTAAATTAATGTGCACATACATACATGTCATAGAAAGATAGGAAAAAGATTTGGGATGGGATAATGCTACTTTTATAGGCATGGCCTTATGTGTCTGGATCCAGACCACTGGTTCTCAATTGGCTTTTCTACCCCTAACTTCCAATGAGAATGACTGGTCCACCTGGTTACAAAAAGAAGTTTGTAATTTCCACTTTCAAATTTCAGACTTGATTTTCCCTAATTTTCCCTAATTTTTTTTATTATAATCCACATAATAATTCAAATTTCCTGTTTCTGCAGGATTATTTTACTGCTGTAGCAAACTGGTTCAAATTAAGATCCTACATCTATAGAGGCCAAGAGGATAATAATAATCTGTGATATCAATTCAAAGAAACCCAAATACTGCTCTGGAATATTTATAGCCAGTCTTATCCATCAAATAATTATGTGCAAATGCTGATAGAGCAAATTCCCCACAGATTAGGTTCGGCCCCACTCATCAAAAATCGACAACAGATATTTATACTTCTCTTTCTCAATCAATATATAAACAAATGCAATAATACCAATGTCGTATATCTTTAGTGAGATAGTTGGCGTCCTCTGATGCCACATACTTGGCTGAATTGTAGGACCTGCAAATAGAAAAATCTATTTATAATTTTAAAACCTGAGGCTCCTTTCTTTCTAACATTCTTACAGTTTCAACAGCCACACAGTCAAGTTATTGGTAGCTTATGTGAAAGAAATGTGAAGCAAAATTTACAATTTAGAATGTGTTTAATCAAAATTATTCAGTTGAGAAAATGCATCTTATTGATTCTGTAAAAGGTGATATAATCTTGTTGAAGCACTACAATTCCCATTTATATTGTACAACATCAACTAGTTTATCAGCAGGCACAAAATGCACGCATACACACACACACACACACACACACACACACACACACACACACACACACACACACACACACACACACACACACACACACACACACACACACACACACACACACACACACACACACACACACACACACACACACACACACACACACACACACACCTGACTGTCTAATATACTGTATATCAATTCAGAATTGGGCTCTCCAACCCTGTTCCTGTGAATTACCCTCCTGTAGGTTTTCGCTCCAACCCTAGTTGTAACTAACCTGATTCAGCTTATCAACCAGCTAATTATTAGAATCAGGTGTGCTAGATGAGGGTTGGAGCGAAAACCTACAGGATGGGAGCTCTTCAGGAACAGGGTTGGAGAGCCCTGTGTAGGCAGTATTGTCCTACAGGTGCTGCAATGCCGTTAGAGTAACTGGGGTGTGTATGTCATGTGACCGAGAAGCCACTGTCCTCAGCATCTCAAGATACATTCCATGGTTGCCATGGCTGCCAGCGCTCTATTCCCTCAATGAACAGGCAGCTCTCTGCCTTCCAACAGAGCCAGAGCTGTCACCCAACCATGCTGCAGCTATCACAGAGCCTCTAATGGCGCTGGTCGTTCTGAACATGTCAGGACTCAAAGGGCAAGACGGGCAGGGCGGGGCCCAGGGCTCCAGGCGGGGTGAGGGTAACGGGGGGTGTCTTGGGAAATATGAGGACACCAGGACTGGTTATCTGGTCTGGCATATAAAAAGGGTGCAACATTTCATCCAAACACATGTAAACACTGTGGTGGGTGTGAGTCAGTGGTGGCTGGTGACACTTTAAATGGGGAGGACAGGCTTACAGTAATGGCTGGAACAGAATAATGGAATGGTCTCAAACACATTAAACACATGGTTTCCATGTGTTTGATCCATTCCATTGACTCCATTCCATTCATTATTATGAGCCTTCCTCCTCTCACCAGCCACCTCTGTCTAGACCTCTTTGCGCAGGGCCACTTTCACACTGCTGAAGATCTTGCCCAGGGCTTCAAAGAAGGGGTCACAGAAGGTCTGGATGCAGAGGGAGTAGATACGACTGATGCACTGTGACTCGATCAGGCAGCTCTTGATGCAGGGCACCACGGCCCAAATATGACAGAACGAGATGCAGGCGAAGAGGAATCCCCAGAGCAGAGCCACGGGGATGCCGAAGATGGCTGAGAGGATGCGGTAGCACCAGTACTTGGACACGGTGAAGGTGGTGTAGCTGAGCTTCCACACCCCATCCAGACTGTGTGTGCCGTCGGGCTCTGCGATTACATCCTCAAACTCTACCTGCAGGGAAGGAATACCATGGACGATGTTAGTGAATTCTCACCGATGAAAGGAAGTCTAGTGTTTTCTGAGTACCTAACACCAGGGCCAGGATTTAATCAACGACTTGTTGTCAACAAACCCATTGCACTGTCGACAATATGCCTTTTGAATGTAATTTTCGTAATATTCACGGAAAAGTCATGGTAAATGCTGTGAATGTCGGCACAAGTGTAAATTCCCTTTTAAAGTCAAGAGCAATGCGCTTGGCAACAGTGCATCCTTGATTGAATCCCTGCCCAGTTTCCTCACAAATCAATGGATATGATTATGCAAAAATACACGTGTTATTGTGACTTAACAACATTACTGTTATCATTAGTAGTGCCTGGGATACATAGTGGATGAAATAAACACAACTATACTGAGGGCCTATACCACACTTCAATCTGTTCTGTGTACTGTACTAACATATAGACCCCTTTCTGTGTTTGCAAACATTGCCACACGAGGGACACAGGGAGTTCTCATAGACCGCTAGCAAAAAAGCCTCCATTTACATGTTGCTTATGAGTGCATTTCACACTACCTTGGATTATGATTGGATTGTAAAGCTTGTATGAATGACCTGCTTATTATAATGTGTGTGTCATCGTTGCCCATCAACTGCATTATACGTAAAAAAACAAAAAAACACTTAAACTTCAACCAGTAAACATACCCTTTGCTAACTTTACTACAGACTATATCAATGAGCGTTAACTACTGAATCCAAAATAGGTATTTGGCAAAGATCACAACTAAATATACTCTTAGCAACTGCTCAAGCAATAATCAAAACAACATTGTAAGCGTATCAGAACCCCAAAAACGTGTTTTGTTTAGAAGTAATAACTACAGTATGTAAATGTGGTCTATGTTGAATGGGCGCAGATGGTGATGGCTTTCATTCTGCCTCCAAAAGTCAGTGCGTGACGTCATTGTGTTGTGTACTGAAAAGGGGCCTATATCTTTGTTTATTTATGAGTGATGAGAACCCTGTCAACTTTCACCCTCATATGGTAATTGTTTGTTACTTTGCATTTATCTCAGTGCTAGCGTAGCTCAAATTGTCCCACAGTTTCGCACTATTGATGAATATGCATAGTCCAAACTTTTCTCAGAGGATGATTTGGAAAAAGTTTCTGGAAACCCAGAGTTTCTTCACGTAAAATGCATGTCTATGATGGCCCAGTTTGTAATTGCTTGTTGTATTCAGTATCCAACACCTGGTCCTTACAAAATCCTGGCTCACTGTTGCATAGACATCTGCAACTCAACCCTGAATGGTAATTAACTTGTTACACTCAACAGATGCCTAACAGATGTAAACCAATTTCTAGAATTTGAAATATTACTACTGAATCACTGTCTATTCATTTTAATTAACACAACTTTAAAATTGATTGTAGGCATGCTTTCCAAATTGAAAAGTGGTGTGTGCGTATGTATTCACCCCCTTTGCTATGAAGCCCCTAAATAAGATCTGGTGCAACCAATTACCTTCAAAAGTCACATAATTAGTTAAATAAAGTCCACCTGTGTGCAATCTAAGTGTCACATGATCTGTCACATAATCTCAGTATATGTACAACTGTTCTGAAAGGCCCCAGAATCTGCAACACCACTAAGCAAGAAACACCACCAAGCAAGTGGTACCATGAAGACCAAGGAGCTCTCCAAACAGGTCAGGGACAAAGTTGTGGAGAAGTACATATCAGGGTTGGGTTATAAAAAAATATCAGAAACTTTGAACATCCCACAGAGCACCATTAAATCCATTATATATATATATTTTAAGAATATGGCACCATAACAAACCTGCCAAGAGAGGGCCGCCCACCAAAACTCACGGACCAGGCAAGGAGGGCATTAATCAGAGAGGGAACAAATAGACCAAAGATAACCCTGAAGGAGCTGCAAAGCTCCACAGCGGAGATTGGAGTATCTGTCCACTTTAAGTCGTACACTCCACAGAGCTGGGCGTAATGGAAGAGTGGCCAGAAAAAAAGTCATTGCTTATTAAAGAAAAAAAAAGCAAACACTTTGGTGTTCGCCAAAAGGCATGTGGGAGATTCCCCAAACATATGGAAGAAGGTACTCTGGTCAGATGAGACTAAAATTGAGCTTTTTGGCCATCAAGGAAAAATGCTATGTCTGGTGCAACCCAACACCTCTCATCACCCCGAGAATACCATCCCCACAGTGAAGCATGGTGGTGGCAGCATCATGCTGTGGGGATGTTTTTCATTGGCAGGGACTGGGAAACTGGTCAGAATTGAAGGAATGATGGATGGTGCTAAATACAGGGAAAGCCTTGAGAGAAACCTGTTTCAGTCTTCCAGAGATTTGAGACTGGGACGGAGGTTCACCTTCCAGCAGGACAATGACCCTAAGCATACTGCTAAAGCAACACTCGAGTGGTTTAAGGGGAAACATTTAAATGTCTTGGAATGGCCTAGTCAAAGCCCAAACCTCAATCCAATTGAGAATCTGTGGTATGACTTAAATATTGCTGTACACCAGCGGAACGCATCCAACTTGAAGGAGCTGGAGCAGTTTTGCCATGAAGGATGGGCAAAATTCCCAGTTAGATGTGCCAAGCTTATAGAGACATACCCCAAGAGACTTGCAGCTGTAATTACTGCAAAAGGTGGCTCTACAAAGTATTGACTTTGGGGGGAGGTTATGCAGGCTCAAGTTTTCTGGGTTTTTTGTCTTATTTCTTGTTTGTTTCACAATAAAAAAAATATTTTGCATCTTCAAAGTGGTAGGCATGTTGTGTAAATCAAATGATACAAACCCCCAAAAAATATATTTTAATTCCAGGTTGTAAGACAACAAAATAGGTAAAATGCCAAGGGGGGTGAATCCTTTTGCAAGCCACTGTAAGTAATGAAAATACTGAGCTATAGTATATGCTGAATTTTGTTTTTTTAACAAGTCATACTTTTTTTCTCTCTAAAAATATCTAAAATATTTCTCAAAAAAATATTGACACCCCGAAAGATTCTTAGAAATAAAGTAGTCAAAAGTTTAGTATTTGGTCCCATATTCCTAGCATGCGGTGACTACGTCAAGCTTGTGACTCTACACACTTTTTGGATGCATTTGAAGTTCATTTGGATTGGGTTTCAGATTATTTTGTGCACTATAGAAATGCTAAATAATGTATTGTGTAATTCTGGAGTCACTTTAATTGTAAAGAATAGGTTTCTAAACACTTCTACATTAATGTGGGTGCTACCATGACTACAGATAATCCTGAATGAATCGTGAATAACACAGAGGGTCAAAGATCACACCCCCAAGACATGCTAACCATTACCAATAACAGGAAAGGTTAGCATGTCTTGGGGGTACATTACAATCTTTGACCCTTCTGTAATTTTCTCACTCATCATTATTCACGATTCTTTCAGGATTATCTGTAATCGTAGTAGCATCCACATTAATGTAGAAGTGTTTAGAAATATGGTTTACTCTTATTTAGAAAAAATGTCACTCCAAAATGACTCAATACATTATTTAACATTCATTTATATTGAACACAAAATAATCTGAAACATAACTAAGACAAACTGTAAATGCATCCAACAAGTTTAATGCAGTCATTGCATGCTAGGAATATGAGACCAAATACTAAACTTTTGATTACTTTATTTATACGAATCTTTAGGGGTAACAATTTTTACCTACCTTTTTGAAAAAATATACATTACCTTCTCTGAGCAATTATATTAGTATAAAATAATATAATTTCCCCCAAGAAATGTTTTGCATACAATATAGTTCAGTATTTACGTTTTTTATTTCATACAATCATTATTGCTCATCTTCATCAAAAGTTTCTGACCCCACTGTACATGCTATACTTAACAGATGACTCACTCAAGTTAATAAAAGTTTTTCCATACGACCTGTTTAGCCAGGCAGTAGACTATCTACTTCCACGCTCTCCTGAGCTCTGGGGAAATATAGCGCATGATAGATATTACTGTATGTAAACATGACGACAAACACAGGAAAAGCAGCGATAAAGCTCTGAAAAGAAACTACCTCATAATATCCCTGTCTGTCACAGCCCTTTAGCCCCATTCCAGAAATAAACCATGGGTGCCGTGCTGGGGCATAAGGAATAGGCCTGGGACTATTTTGGGACCTTCATGGCAGCAACACAGCAACATACTGAAGTGTACAGTGTTGGCTTTAAGTTTAGACTTTAGACTTAATTTTAAACTAAGGTTTAAAACGTGTCTTTCCTTACTTGAGGCAAAAAGAGTTCAACCTGTAGATTCAGTGTGTGTGTGAGTGGGTGGCGCCGTCATGGTTTACCTACCTTGATCACATCCTCATTGATCAATTTAGGGTCTCTGTTGATCAGGTCGATCTCCTTGGTGTGGCTGTCTTTCACAAATTTCTCCTCGTTGGTGTTGTACTGGTACTGGTCGGCCATGGTGGGGCCTTGGGCTGGGGCAGAGGCAGGGAGAGTAGTGGGGCGTGGAGGGCAGGGGCAGAGGACAGTGAGTGTGAACCCACTGAAGCAGACTGCAGGCAGCCCCCTCAGTCACACTGATCCTCCCTGTTACTACTGTGACAACACGGCTGAAATTCCGGTGGACAGCTGCTGCCCCCACATGCGCACACACATACACACACATTCATGCACACACCCACACACACACACACACACACACACACACACACACACACACACACACACACACACACACACACACACACACACACACACACACACACACACACACACACACACACACACACACACACACACACACACACCTAGACACACACACACACACAGAAAAAGCATGTCTTAAAGGGGACCCCAGAGCCGTGTCAAATTTCACACTGGGCTGTGGGGTCAGCAGGGCAGGGCTTACATTGTAGCATGAATTTCCACTCTAGTGTGATGCAGTGACGACTCTCCTACTCCTGCTCCCACTAGCACCAACAGTTCACTACAGTACCATCCACACTGACCAACAACTTCCAGACAGGAAGAATGTAGTACTTTGTCATAAACAGTAATCGACTGTATTATGCTTAGTCAACAAAGTATATGTGAATGCATAGAACATTTTCAAAACAAGATACTTAATTGATAAAGGGTTCAAGTAAAGAATGAGAAGGTATACATATTGGATTTACCAGATCATTCATCATTCATCCATGTTTTGTTGTTGTATGATTTGTTTTTGTTTTTTATAGAGGCCAAAAGTCATTGAATGTTGTTTGACTGTGTAACAGTCCTCAGCCCTCGAATTTTTTGGAATGTAATTACTTTTAATAAGCAATGGATGATGTGCATTTCAGCCGTGAACTGACCATCATTATACAATGTCAAATTAGTTTCAGCTAGCCCTGTAGACAAAAGCCCTCTTGAGGTGCTCATTTTCATTAAGCTGTCACCCACTGTGATAAAAAAAATATTTTATTGAGAATCTTGTCCAGCTTTATATTGATAAACTACCGCTGACATTGCAAATGTTACAGTTAACAAGCAGTCAGTGACATATTTTACAACTTCCTTCATGTCTATTAACAAATTCTATGGGCTGTACAGCGAGCAATTAGACTAAAAAATAAAATGACATTTTCAATTATGAGTCAAGCCTCAGCGGTGGTAGAACACTGCGCAGTGTGTCACTGTCTCAATACGTCCACTATAAAGTATTTCATTGACCTATGGCACCTATGGCATATTGCTGGACAGCACATAGTAGTGAGTCAGTGCCAATGTATCTTGGCAAGACTAGTTACTGTAAAACGTAATAATAATGTTCATAAATAATCATCAATAAAATATGAATAGATACTACTAATAAAAGTGCTGCTGATTGAGGTGACCACTGTTTATTTCACAGTGGTTTAAGTTGATCATGCTGAGACAGGGTGATGCTGAAAGGTTTTATTAAAAAGATAGGCAAGGAAGCAATGACACGACAATTCCACCTAGATATTCCAGATATAATGGATATAGGCTATATCCCCTTTAAGATTAAGTACTGAGAATAACGGTATATGTTTGTAAATATACAGTTTGTTTTGAAATGGGATTGTAAGGGAATCAAACCGTCTTTAATTATTATTATTATTTACATGTAAATGTTTTAATGTACCTAAATGGTTGGTGCTGTATTTTAAAGATAGCTTCCACAACACTACAGTGGCAATTCCATTGCAAAACCAGACAAAATAATACAATTTAAAAAATACAATTAAACTCTGTTGAATCAATGTATGATTATGTATGTCTCTGTAGCAATCGCCCTTTATGATATTGTCTCTAAGTATTTGACTTAAAGTCAACTCAAAACAGTTTGTGTGCAAAAGAAAATCAGACTATTGGCAAAATCCCTTTGCACTCTCTGTTGGACTCCTCTACACTATGAAGTACGAAGTATCTATCTCGCAAGGAGAGTGTTGGCGGTGTTGACTTTACTGGAACAGCTGATGTCATCAAAGCCTGTTTTATCTGCAGAGGAGAATGTCCTTGTGAGTCTCAGGGCAAGACAACAGAACAAGAGTGACCATAGATCATTTCTGGATAACCAGGGAATTCATTCAATTTTCCCAGAATTTTGCAACCCTAGTTAGTAGTAGCTGATTTCATTGATTAACCAAAATCAATATTAAATTAGAGTACTTTGGAGACAAGAAATTGTATGTTTTATCCCATGGCTCCCGTCAACCCAGGCATATCCATCTTCTACCAGGGAAAGAGCATACTCAAACTCGTCATTGTACTGTAGGTGATAGACGCTAGGGATCCACTTCTTTGATGGCATGCATTCTGTATGAAGAAAGCAAGAGCATGTCATTGACTTCGTATAAGCCTTTATTATTATTTGTATTATTACTTAATTATCTTTATCATCCTTAAAAGCTCAACTAACTCACCAGTGCATTTTGTATCTATTCTGTATTATAAGTCTGCACAAATGATCTCTACTTCTTATGGACATCATGAGTTTTAGTGGTATTTTAAAGTGGGTATTATGAAGTGGATATTATGGCCTCGAGATGGGAAAACTGGGTCCATAAACTCAACAGAACCACAGTGACTCTCGACCCCTCCTGTCTCATCCTCCAGTATTTATGCTGCAAAAGTTTATGTCGGGGGGTTAGGATGAGTCTGTTATATCTGGAGTATTTCTCCTGTCTTATCCGGTGTCCTGTGTGAATTTAAGTATGCACTCTCTCTCTCTCTCTCTCTCTCTCTCTCTCTCTCTCTCTCTCTCTCTCTCTCTCTCTCTCTCACACTCTCTCTCTCTCTCTCTCTCTCTCTCTCTCTCTCTCTCTCTCTCTCTCTCTCTCTCTCTCTCTCTCTCTCTCTCTCTCTCTCTCTCTCTCTCTCTCTCTCTCTCTCTCTCTCTCTCTCTCTCTCTCTCTCTCTCTCTCTCTCTCTCTCTCTCTCTCTCTCTCTCTCTCTCTCTCTCTCTCTCTCTCTCTCTCTCTCTCAGGAGGAGGACCTGAGCCCTAGGACCATGCCTCAGGACTACCTGGCCTGATGACACCTTGCTGTCCCTAGTCCACCTGGTTGTGCTGCTGCTCCAGTTCCAACTGTTCTGCCTGCGGCTATGGAACTCTGACCTGTTCACTGGAAGTGCTACCTTGTCCTGGACCTACTTTTTTCGACTCTCTCTCTCTACCGCACCTGCTGTCTCTAACTCTGAATGATCGGCTATGAAAAGCCAACTGACATTTACTCCTGCACCCTCTCCAACCACTGTGATTATTATTATTTTACCCTCAATTTGAACATCTTGGCCATGTTCTGTTATAATCTCCACCCGGCACAGCCAGAAGAGGACTGGCCACCCCTCAGAGCCTGGTTCCTCTCTAGGATTCTTCCTAGGTACCTGCCTTTACAGGGAGTTTTTCCTAGCCACCGTGCTTCTACGTCTGCATTGCTTGCTGTTTGGGGTTTTAGGCTGTGTTTCTGTATAGCACTTTGTGACATCGGCTGATGTAAAAAGGGCCTTATAAATACATTTGATTCAAATACAAATGTTTTGATTAACTAGTTAAAGATGAGTAAGCAGATTTGACCTCCTAATATGAACAATAAGCTTATATATACCACTACCAATATGTCCCATAGTAGAACCGAAACAATTTTGGTCCCTCTCACATGCATATTATGTTGAGATGATGACACCAATGCACAAGAAAGAATTTAAACTGGGATCTTTCATGATTTACAGTGTCAGCTCTTACATACCCCTATAAAACACAATACTCTCTCAAAATAAATGTATCATCTGATTTAGGATTCCTTACAGTTGTCACGATCAGTCATTACATCCTATATTTACTTGTTGCATAAACAAGACCATAGAAACATTATGATGATATGGAAAAGAGGGAGGAAGGAGAGGAGGAAAAAGAAGCGTTAGCTAAGCAAGTAACAGTAATAGCAGTGTATCACTATTGTAAGCCTGTTGCAATATATCTCCATCAATAGACTGCTGTCCAGTAGCATGCAAAAAAAGATTGTATTGAGTCAAGTGAAGTGTGTCTTTAGGGAAGAGCAGTGGCTTGATCATGTTTCCTGTACCAGTTCCCTTTGGGCAGAGACACAGAGAGTGGGAGAGATGGAAACAGGGGGTGGGAGAGAGGAAAGGGGAGTGGTGGAATGGGATCATAGTGTGGTCTGGGGTCTGGTGGGCTGGGGGTCGGGGCACGGAGAAGGAGGAGGGACAGAAATAGATCCCTGATTGCCACGGAGGGCATGCCTGTGTCTCCTGTGTGTGTTAATGCTGTAAACTGCAGTGGGTCCTGACGGACAGACTGAGACAGACAGACAGACAGATGGCACCCCCACAGATAGACCTCATGGGAGTAAAATTGATCGTCTAAGACTCCTAGATGTTTTGACATTGATGTTGACTTCTTTACTGAACAGTACGGTCCACCAGACAACTTAAAAGGGTTTCTTACAATCCCAGAGAAGTTGAAGAATGTATCCCTGGCAAGGTTCACTGCAACTTCCATTGAAAATGAACTGTATCACAAAATTGGTTGCTTCATAAGTTTGGCCCTTTCCCCTGCTGTATCTTTGCACAGCTCCTAGCTCCAGAGAATGGTAGTGTATGCATGCTAAGGGTCAGAAATCCCAATGATTAGGTCGGTAGAGTGCATTAGCATCTCACAACAGCTGTGCAGTGCTTTTAAAGTTTACATAATTTGAATTGCTGGGGCAACTATAATTGCCAAAGTCTATTTAGGCTCCAGAGACAAGTCAGTAGCTCATTATGTTTGATCTTAATTGCTAACACATTTCTTCAAGCTATGGTTTAGAGATGAAACTGACTCCAATGAACCAATAATAGTTCTAAATTAGTATTTTGTACTAAAATAAAAACATAAATTATAATTTTTTTAGATACGGTGTAATATGATTGAACAGATTTACTAAATAAATATGACAAGTTCTGCTTTTTTAAATCTGTCCTTTGCAGAGTAAAGGTTGCAAAGTAGTTTTTTCTTTGAGAATAAGACATGACTGCAAACAACCAGTGCCAATGTAGTGTGCTTCAGCCCAGCCCACTACCTCCACCCTCCCTCCACACTCCCTCCACCCTCCCTCCACACTTCCTCCACCATCCCTCCACCCTCCCTCCACACTCCCTCCACCCTCCCTCCACCCTCCCTCCACACTCCCTCCACCCTCCCTCCACACTCCCTCCACCCTCCCTCCACCATCCCTCCACCCTCCCTCCACACTCCCTCCACCCTCCCTCCACCCTCCCTCCACCAGCCCTCCACACTCCCTCCACCCTCCCTCCACCATCCCTCCACACTCCCTCCACCCTCCCTCCACACTCCCTCCCTCCACCCTCCCTCCACCATCCCTCCACCCTCCCTCCACCCTCCCTCCACACTCCCTCCACCCTCCCTCCACCATCCCTCCACACTCCCTCCACCCTCCCTCCACCAGCCCTCCACACTCCCTCCACCCTCCCTCCACCATCCCTCCACCCTCCCTCCACCCTCCCTCCACACTCCCTCCACCCTCCCTCCACCCTCCCTCCACACTCCCTCCACCCTCCCTCCACCCTCCCTCCACACTCCCTCCACCCTCACTCCACCCTCCCTCCACACTCCCTCCACCCTCCCTCCACCCTCCCTCCACACTCCCTCCACCCTCCCTCCACCCTCCCTCCACACTCCCTCCACCCTCCCTCCACCCTCCCTCCACCAGCCCTCCACACTCCCTCCACCCTCCCTCCACACTCCCTCCACCCTCCCTCCACCATCCCTCCACCCTCCCTCCACCCTCCCTCCACACTCCCTCCACCCTCCCTCCACCATCCCTCCACACTCCCTCCACCCTCCCTCCACCAGCCCTCCACACTCCCTCCACCCTCCCTCCACCAGCCCTCCACACTCCCTCCACCCTCCCTCCACCATCCCTCCACACTCCCATAGAAGGTAGAAGAGCCCAACATCAGTCCCTGGCTAGTCGGACGTTGATGCTACCACAGCACTTTCCCATACTCTTAAAGAAGTGAGTGATGGCGATGTTTAACACACTGCTCCACACGGTCTGAACCCAGTGCATGTTGATCAGGAAGAGCTGCATACAGGGCATGATCAGCCTGGGGACGGACAGGCAGACAGACAGACTGAGCATTAACAGGCCAGTGCAATATCTCTTAAAGCAAGTTTATACTATACATAATGCATTGAAACAACAGGCACATCATTCGACTCCATCAAGCACCAACTGAAGACATTGGATGGACCACATCAGAGGAGGTCAAAGGTGAGAGGACCCACCAGATGTGTAGGCAGCTGAGGACAGCGAAGAGGATCCCTGCTACCAGAGAGACGGGCACGGCCAGGAGGAGGGAGATGAGCCGGTAGCACCAGAGACGGGACACTTCAAACAGGGCGTAGCTCCACAGCCACACCTTATCGAAGCTCCGCACCGAGGGGGGCTCAGCTATCACGTCCTCAAACGTCATCTCAGGAGACACAGAGTACAGACAGGGCATGGCCTAGTGGGAGCTCTCTTTAGCATGGGACTTTAGTGAAGTTCTATGTATAGGGATGGTCAGAATAAGGAGGTTGGGAGGTTCTCAAATACTTGATATTTTTTATTTATTTAATGTGATGCAGAGAAGCCACAGACATGAACTGAATCACACTCACTGCAATAACCACATTACAATGGGACTGAATCATTACTTATAACATGGTCACGGTGCGAGATGAAAAACAAGGTATAGTTCAAACTGTGTCCACATGAGGTCAGCATCGCTCAGCACACCAGTTTTCAACATCAGATTCCACTTTGTTGGATGCCAGATCTCCCTCTCTATTGCCTTCAGATGTATGTCCAGTCTACCATTAAAGCTCTGGGGTTTGAGATACATGAGTGCTCATCTCAATAAAATCCTAGCCAGTTAATCCATACCACTGAACATTGTATGCATTGTATAGACATTACCTAACAAGTTTACCATTAACAGCTCATGGTGTACAGAGAACTCTATGTAGGTGACCCAAATCCTTCCCTATCTCAACCATAACATTTCCAGAGTATCTCGGAACATCAATACTTGATTATATCCATACTGTCTCTCTTATTTCATCCCTGTGTTTAAACCTCCCCTTCCCCTATCTGGAAGTCAACAGACAGGGGATGTGTGGTATGTGGAGTATTTGCAAGCACACGCAGTACTTTTATCTCCCACGGAGTGCTCTCTGTCTGTATAAACCTTCACTTTAACTGGCTGTTTACCGGGCTGTGCAGCCATGTGTGTCAGTTCCCTTTAGACACTTGTTGACTCCCCTTGGGTCCCTGTCCTTCACCAGAGGCCTGGTGTAACTGTGGATAGAGATGGAGAGTGAGACAGAGTCATCCTCCTGGGCTGGTTCCTCTGCCTCCACTACTTCCTCCAGTAGTCCCTCTGCTGTGTGTCTGTCTGGAGGGATCCCCAGGGGTGGGACCCACAGAGGAGTCTCCTGCTCCATGTCCTCCAGGTCTAGCCTGGTCTTGGCTGGTGTACGCCCCGTGGCCATGGTGTGTGTGTCTCAGTGGCGTGCACCTTCACTGGGCTGGGACAGAGGATGAAGGGGGGCGGGGTCGCTCTGGAGGTTGACCACCATAGACCAATCCTACTCCTCTCGCCCTAGCAGCCCAGTCGCTGACACCCCAGTGGGACATAGTGGACTGGTGACTGCATCTGTGCATACTCCCTCAATGTGGAATTCCCAAATTGGCTTTCACAGGCCCATAACGTATGACATTCTACAACTGACAGGCCAAATGAAGGAGATAATTTTGACCTGTGTGAGAACTTTCCTAAAGGAGGAGCTGTCCTCCACATTGTAATTGACAGAGTAAAATTAGCGAATTATATACAAAAAATATCTGAGGCACACGTGTTGATTTGAGTCCATTGATAACACTGTGCTAATTATAATGATGTTGGTAATGCTGCTGTACCAGTACAGCATCCGTCCCTCTCCTCGCCCCTACCTGGGCTTGAACCAGGGACCCTCTGCACACATAGACAACTGACACCCACGAAGCATCGTTACCCCTCGCGCCACAAAAGCCACGGCCCCTGCAGAGCAAGGGGAACAACTACTTCAAGGTCTCAGAGCAAGTGACGTCACCGATTGAAACGCTATTAGCTAGCCATTTCACATCGGTTACACTGCTTCGTCCTGTAAAACATATTTTGCCGGATTTCAAGACACAAAATACATAGTGAGACAATGATATACACTATATATATATATACAAAAGTATGTATATATAATTAGTGGATTGGACTATTTCAGCCACACCCATTGCTGACAAGTATATAAAATTGAGCACACAGCCATGCAATATCCATAGACAAACATGGGCAGTAAAATGGCCTTACTGAAGAGCTCAGTGACTTTCAACGTGGCACCATCATAGGATGCCACCTTTCCAACAAGTCAATTAGTCAAATTTCTGCACTGCTAGAGCTGCCCCAGGTCAACTGTAAGTACTGTTATTGTGAAGTGGAAACGTCTAGGAACAACAACGGCTCAGCCACAAAGTGGCAGGCCACACAAGCTCACAGTACGGGACCGCCAAGTGCTGAAGCGCGTAAAAATCGTCTGTACTCGGTGGCAACACTCATTTCCGAGTTCCATACTACCTCTGGAAGCAACGTCAGCACAAAAACTGTTCGTCGGAAGCTTCATAAAATGGGTTGTCATGGCCGAGCAGCTGCACACAAGCCTAAGATCACCATGCGCAATGCCAAGTGACAGCTGGAGTGGTGTAAAGCTCGCCGCCATTGGACTCTGGAGCAGTGGAAACGCATTCTCTGGAGTGATTAATTATGCTTCACCATCTGGCAGTCTGAAGGAAGAATCTGGGATTGGCGGATGCCAGGAGAACGCTACCTGCCCCAATGCATAGTGCCAACTGTAAAGGTTGGTGGAGGAGAAATAATGGTCTGGGGCTGTTTTTCATGTTTCGGGCTTGGGAAATCTTAACTCTACAGCATACAATGACATTCTAGACGATTATGTGCTTCAAACTTGGTGGCAACAGTTTGGGGAAGGCCCTTTCCTGTTTCAGCATGACAATACCCCCGTGCACAAAGTGAGGTCCATACAAAAATGGTTTGTCGAGTTCGGTGTGGAAGAACTTGACTGGCCTGCACAGAGACCTGACCACAGCCCCATCGAACACCTTTGGGATGAATTGGAACCTAGACTGCGAGCCAAGTCTAATCGCCCAACATCAGTGCCCGGCCTCACTAATGCTCTTGTGGCTGAATTGAAGCAAGTCCCTGCAGCAATGTTCCAACATTTAATGTAAAACCTTCCCAGAAGAGTGGAGGCTGTTATAGCAGCAAACGGGGGACCAACTTTATATTAATGCCTATGATTTTGGAATGAGATGTTCATTGAGCAGGTGTCCACATACTGTTGGTCATCTAGTGTATCGCAGGGCATATACAAGTGTCAGACATTGAATTGGTTCAATAGGTTGAATAGATCCACACCCAGCATGATTCACATGGATGTGATGTGATTTTGTTGTCATGCTGGGGGTGTCATCCACATCGCCTGGTTGAACAGAACAGGAGACAGAGCTGACGCAGTATGCCCTTCAGTCTGCAGACATGGAGAGCCAGCAAGCAGCCTGTTCAAAGCCTTGTAATAGAGCCATTGAAAGTGAGATAGAATGTATGGCTGTATAGCGCTCTCTGCTGGCCAAGACTTTGTACTCTGCATTTGTCTATTTAGAAGCCTATGAAACATAATTGCCAAACATGCAAGCTGACAGGGTGAATTAGTTTCTGCACACATCTTTGCCTGCTGTACTGTACCACTACCCATTGCGTACTGAATTGTATTGAATGGAGTGTCTCCCCCAGGTATTGATGGTTTTTGGTTTGGTTGGTTGGTTGGTTTGATTGGTTTTACAGCAGCTGTTCTGGAGTAGGGTATTGAGACTGGATGTGATGATTGATGTGTGGTGAAATCATGGTGATGGAGTGCACCAGGCATCTTGGTGGGTGAGCCGCACAGACAGAGACAGAGATGTGCCTGCTCTTTATCACACAACAGAAATTATGTAGCCTAACTCAAGCCACTGTGGCTTTGTTAATTTGTCATATTCATGTATTCAAGTATTCATACCCCTTGACTTATTCCACATATATTCTAGTTATAGCCTGAATTTAATTAATTTTTTATATTTTTATATCTCACCTATCTACACACAATAACACATAATGACAAAGTGAAACATGTTTTTCAAAAATGTTGCAAATGTATTGAAAATTAAAATATCGAAATTTCTAATTTACACAAGTATTCAGACCCCTGAGTCAATACTTTGTAGAAGCACCTTTGGCAGCGATTACAGCTGTGAGTCTTTCTGGGTAAGTCTCTCAGAGCTTTCCACACCTGGACTGTGGAACATTTGCCAATTATTCCTTTCAAAATTCTTCAACCTCTGTCAAATTGGTTGTTGATCATTGCTAGACAACCATTTTCAGGTCTTTTCATAGATTTTCAAGTAAATTTAAGTCAAAACTGTAACTCCGCCATTCAGGAACATCTTCTTCTTGGTAATCAACACCAGTGTAGATTTGGCCGATTTGTGTTTCAGATTATTGTCCTGCTGAAAGGTGAATTAATCTCCCTGTGTCTGGTGGAAAGTAGACTGAAACAGGTTTGCCTCTAGAATTTGCCTGTGCTTAGCTCCATTCCATTCATTTTTTATCTTTAAAAACTCCCCAGTCCTTAACCATTACAAGCCTACCCATAACATGATGCAGCCACCACTATGACTGAAAATATGGAGAGTTGTACTCAGCAATGTATTTGCTCCAAACATTACACTTTGTATTCAGGAAAAAAAGTTAATTGCTTTGCCACATTTTTTGCAGTATTACTTTAGTGCTTTGTTGCCAACAGGATGCATGCTTTGGATTATTTTTATTCTGTACAGGCTTCCATTTTTTCAGTCTGTCAATTAGGTTAGTATTGTGGAGTAACTACAATGTTGTTGATCCATCCTCAGTTTTCTCCTATCACAGCCATTAAACTATAACTTTTTTCAAGTCACCGTTGGCCTCATGGTGAAATCCCTGAAATCCTGAGTTAGGATCCTGAATCCTGAGTAACTGAGTTAGGAAGGACGCCTGTATATGTGTCGTGACTGGGTGTATTGACACGCCATCCAAAGTGTAATTAATAATTTCACCATGCTCAAAGGGGTATTCAATGTCTGCTTCTTTTTTACCCATCTACCAATAGGTGGCCTTCTTTGCGAAACATTGGAAAACTTCCCTGGTCTTTGTGGTTGAATTTGTGTTTGAAATTCACTGCTCCACTGAGGGATCTTACAGATAACTGTATGTGTGGGGTACAGCGATGAGGTAGTCATTCAAAAATCATGTTAAACACCATTATTGCATACAGAGTCCATGCAACTTATTATGTGGCTTGTTAAGCACATTTTTATTCCTGAAGTTATTTAGGCTTGCAATAACAAAGGGGTTGAAAACTTATTGACTCAAGACATTTCAGCTTTTATTTTGTATCCATTTTTAAACATAATAAAAAAATTAAAAATCCACTTTGACATTATGAGGTATTGTGTGTAAGCCAGTGACATATATATATATTTTTTTATCAATTTTAAATTCAGACTAACACAACAAAATGTGGAAAAAGTCAATGGGTGTGAATACTTTCTGAAGGCACTGTAATCAAGTAATGTGTGGATAGAAACATTGATTTATACAACTACTAAGCTAGCAGGCAGCCCTTTGTGGCCCTCACCTTTGCCAGACCCTACTCTATATTATCTTTGTAGATCATCAGAGAGAGGGGCTTTGGGCCAGGACCTCCAGCTGACTACAGGTTCAAATAGACAACTCTGTCTGAATTTGCTCTGAGCACATTGCCCCCTACCAGTTTTGGCACAGTGGATTCCCATGGTGCTTTAAGGGGAACATCTGCTTTATCCAACCTTTAGACCCATTAGTAGATCTCCAGTGTGTGTGTCTGATCCCCGGATGCATCGGACTGGCATTTTAAAAGACATGTCAATAAATAATGTACATAAAGGTAGATAGACTCAGCGAAATGACATTGCCACAAGCAGCACCGCAGATATTGAGATGAGTGAGATGAAAGACTGCACTCTCAAACCGTCATACACAGTATCTTCGCATGTGCACGGGTTCACTTCACGTTGGTACAGTGTGGTAGCCAGGCAACCAAAACAGCGGAGAAGTTGTGCCTCGCGATCAACGCTCTTAGCTGTTCCCGGAAATTGACCTACTATGCTGTTTACTTAATGCATCTACAGTGGAGCAAAAAAGTATTTAGTCAGCCACCAATTGTGCAAGTTCTCCCACTTAAAAAGATGAGAGAGGCCTGTCATTTTCATCGTAGGTACACTTCAACTATGACAGACAAAATGAGAAGAAAAAAATCCAGAAAATTCCATTGTTTGGATTTTTAATGAATTTATTTGCAAATTATGGTGGAAAATAAGTATTTGGTCAATAACAAAAGTTTATCTCAATACTTTGTTATATACCCTTTGTTGGCAATGACAGAGGTCAAACGTTTTCTGTAAGTCTTCACAAGGTTTTCACACACTGTTGCTGGTATTTTGGCCCATTCCTCCATGCATATCTCCTCTAGAGCAGTGATGTTTTGGGGCTGTTGCTGGGCAACACGGACTTTCAACTCCCTCCAAAGATTTTCTATGGGGTTGAGATCTGGAGACTGGCTAGGCCACTCCAGGACCTTGAAATGCTTCTTACGAAGCCACTCCTTCGTTGCCCGGGCGGTGTGTTTGGGATCATTGTCATGCTGAAAGACCCAGCCACGTTTCATCTTCAATGCCCTTGCTGATGGAAGGAGGTTTTCACTCAAAATCTCACGATACATGGCCCCATTCATTCTTTCCTTTACACGGATCAGTTGTCCTGGTCCCTTTGCAGAAAAACAGCCCCAAAGCATGATGTTTCCACCCCCATGCTTCACAGTAGGTATGGTGTTCTTTGGATGCAACTCAGCATTCTTTGTCCTCCAAACACGACGAGTTGAGTTTTTACCAAAAAATTATATTTTGGTTTCATCTGACCATATGACATTCTCCCAATCTTCTTCTGGATCATCCAAATGCTCTCTAGCAAACTTCAGACGGGCCTGGACATGTACTGGCTTAAGCAGGGGGACATGTCTGGCACTGCAGGATTTGAGTCCCTGGCGGCATAGTGTGTTACTGATGGTAGGCTTTGTTACTTTGGTCCCAGCTCTCTGCAGGTCGTTCACTAGGTCCCCCCATATGGTTCTGGGATTTTTGCTCACCGTTCTTGTGATCATTTTGACCCCACGGGGTGAGATCTTGCGTGGAGCCCCAGATCGAGGGAGATTATCAGTGGTCTTGTATGTCTTCCATTTCCTAATAATTGCTCCCACAGTTGATTTCGTCAAACCAAGCTGCTTACCTATTGCAGATTCAGTCTTCCCAGCCTGGTGCAGGTCTACAATTTTGTTTCTGGTGTCCTTTGACAGCTCTTTGGTCTTGGCCATAGTGGAGTTTGGAGTGTGACTGTTTGAGGTTGTGGACAGGTGTCTTTTATACTGATAACAAGTTCAAACAGGTGCCATTAATACAGGTAACGAGTGGAGGACAGAGGAGCCTCTTAAAGAAGAAGTTACAGGTCTGTGAGAGCCAGAAATCTTGCTTGTTTGTAGGTGACCAAATACTTATTTTCCACCATAATTTGCAAATAAATTCATTAAAAATCCTACAATGTGATTTTCTGGATTTTTTTTTCTCATTTTGTCTGTCATAGTTGAAGTGTACCTATGATGAGAATTACAGGCCTCTTCATCTTTTTAAGTGGGAGAACTTGCACAATTGGTGGCTGACTAAATACTTTTTTGCCCCACTGTATGTGCGGGGGGGTATGCCTTATGATTAACGAGACGTGGTGTGATCATCATAACAACACACAGGAACTCAAGTCATTCTGTTCACCTGATCTAGAACTCCTCACAATAAAATGTCGACCGCATTATCTACCAAGGGAATTCTCTTCAATCATAATCACAGCCGTATATATTCCCCCCCAAGCAGACACATCGATGGCCCTGAACGAACTTTATCTGACTCTTTGTAAACTGGAAACCACACACCCTGAGGCTGCATTCATCGTAGCTGGGGATTTTAACAAGGCTAATCTAAAAACAAAACTCCCTAAATTCTATCAGCATATCGATTGTGCTACCAGGGCTGGAAAAACCCTAGATCATTGTTATACTAATTTCCGCAACGCATATAAGGCCCTCCCCCGCCCCCCTTTCGGAAAAGCTGACCACGACTCCATTTTGTTGATTCCAGCCTACAAACAGAAACTAAAACAACAAGCTCCCGCGCTCAGGTCTGTTCAACGCTGGTCCGACCAATCTGATTCCACGCTTCAAGACTGCTTCGATCACGCGGATTGGAATATGTTCCGCATTGCGTCCAACAACAATATTGACGAATATGCTGATTCGGTGAGCGAGTTCATTAGGAAGTGCATTGACGATGTCGTACCCACAGCAACGATTAAAACATTCCCAAACCAGAAACCGTGGATTGACGGCAGCATTCGCGTGAAACTGAAAGCGCGAACCACTGCTTTTAACCAGGGCAAGGTGACCGGAAGCATGACCGAATACAAACAGTGTAGCTATTCTCTCCGCAAGGCAATCAAACAGGCTAAGTCCCAGTACAGAGACAAAATCGAGTCGCAATTCAACAGCTCAGACACAAGAGGTATGTGGCAGGGTCTACAGTCAATCACGGATTACAAAAAGAAAACCAGCCCCGTCGCGGACCAGGATGTCTTGCTCCCAGACAGGCTAAACAACTTTTTTGCCCGCTTTGAGGACAATACAGTGCCACTGACACGGCCCCCTACCAAAACCTGCGGGCTCTCCTTCACTGCAGCCGAGGTGAGTAAAACATTTAAACGTGTTAACCCTCGCAAGGCTGCAGGCCCAGACGGCATTCCCAGCCGCGTCCTCAGAGCATGCGCAGACCAGCTGGCTGGTGTGTTTACGGACATATTCAATCAATCCTTATCCCAGTCTGCTGTTCCCACATGCTTCAAGAGGGCCACCATTGTTCCTGTTCCCAAGAAAGCTAAGGTAACTGAGCTAAACGACTACCGCCCCGTAGCACTCACTTCCGTCATCATGAAGTGCTTTGAGAGACTAGTCAAGGACCATATCACCTCCACCCTACCGGACACCCTAGACCCACTCCAATTTGCTTACCGACCCAATAGGTCCACAGACGACGCAATCGCAACCACACTGCACACTGCCCTAACCCATCTGGACAAGAGGAATACCCATGTGAGAATGCTGTTCATCGATTACAGCTCAGCATTTAACACCATAGTACCCTCCAAACTCGTCATCAAGCTCGAGACCCTGGGTCTCGACCCCGCCCTGTGCAACTGGGTCCTGGACTTCCTGACGGGCCGCCCCCAGGTGGTGAGGGTAGGTAACAACATCTCCACCCCGCTGATCCTCAACACTGGGGCCCCACAAGGGTGCGTTCTGAGCCCTCTCCTGTACTCCCTGTTCACCCACGACTGCGTGGCCATGCACGCCTCCAACTCAATCATCAAGTTTGCGGATGACACTACAGTGGTAGGCTTGATTACCAACAACGACGAGACGGCCTACAGGGAGGAGGTGAGGGCCCTCGGAGTGTGGTGTCAGGAAAATAACCTCACACTCAACGTCAACAAAACAAAGGAGATGATTGTGGACTTCAGGAAACAGCAGAGGGAGCACCCCCCTATCCACATCGACGGGTCAGTAGTGGAGAAGGTGGAAAGTTTTAAGTTCCTCGGTGTACACATCACGGACAAACTGAATTGGTCCACCCACACAGACAGCGTCGTGAAGAAGGCGCAGCAGCGCCTCTTCAACCTCAGGAGGCTGAAGAAATTCGGCTTGTCACCAAAAGCACTCACAAACTTCTACAGATGCACAATCGAGAGCATCCTGTCGGGCTGTATCACCGCCTGGTACGGCAACTGCTCCGCCCACAACCGTAAGGCTCTCCAGAGGGTAGTGAGGTCTGCAGAACGCATCACCGGGGGCAAACTACCTGCCCTCCAGGACACCTACACCACCCGATGTCACAGGAAGGCCATAAAGATCATCAAGGACAACAACCACCCAAGCCACTGCCTGTTCACCCCGCTATCATCCAGAAGGCGAGGTCAGTACAGGTGCATCAAAGCAGGGACCGAGAGACTGAAAAACAGCTTCTATCTCAAGGCCATCAGACTGTTAAACAGCCACCACTAACATTTAGCGGCCGCTGCCAACATACTGACTCAACTCCAGCCACTTTAAAAATGGGAATTGATGGAAATTATGTAAAAATGTACCACTAGCCACTTTAAACAATGCCACTTAATATAATGTTTACATACCCTACATTACCCATCTCATATGTATATACTGTACTCTATATCATCTACTGCATCTTGCCATCTTTATGTAATACATGTACCACTAGCCACTTTAAACTATGCCACTTTATGTTTACATACCCTACAGTACTCATCTCATATGTATATACCGTACTCTATACCATCTACTGCATCTTGCCTATGCCGTTCTGTACCACCACTCATTCATATATCTTTATGTACATATTCTTTATCCCTTTACACTTGTGTGTGTATAAGGTAGTAGTTGTGGAATTGTTAGGTTAGATTACTTGTTGGTTATTACTGCATTGTCGGAACTAGAAGCACAAGCATTTCGCTACACTCGCATTAACATCTGCTAACCATGTGTATGTGACTAATAAAATTTGATTTGATTTGATTTGATTTAAATAAATAATTTAAACATGTTTTAACAGATGAAATACACTACATGACCAAAAGTATGTGGACACCTGCTCGTCGAACATCTCACTCCAAAATCATAGGCATCAATATGGAGTTTGTCGCCCTTTTGCTGCTATAACATTCTCCACTCTTCTGGGAAGGCTTTCCACTAGGTGTTGGAACATTTCTGCGGGGATTTGCTTCAATTCAGCCACAAGAGCATTAGTGAGGTCGGGCACTGATGTTGGGCAATTAGGCCTGGCTCACAGTCTGCGTTCCAATTCATCCCAAAGGTGTTCGATGGGGCTGAGGTCAGGGCTCTGTGCAGGCCAGTCAAGTTCTTCCACACCGATCTCGACAAACCATTTCTGTATGGACCTCACTTTGTGCACTGGGGCATTGTCATGCTAAAACAGAAAAGGGCCTTCCCCAGGCTGTTGCCACAAAGTTGGAAGCACAGAAACGTCTAGAATGTCATTGTATGCTGTAGAGTTAAGATTTCCCAAGCCCGAAACATGAAAAATAGACCCAGACCATTATTTCTCCTCCACCAAACTTTACAGTTGGCACTATGCATCGGGGCAGGTAGCGTTCTCCTGGCATCCGCCAATCCCAGATTAGTCCGTCGGACTGCCAGATGGTGAAGCGTGATTCATCAGAGAATACATTTCGACTGCTCCAGAGTCCAATGGCTGCAAGCTTTACACCACTCCAGCCGACGCTTGGCATTGCACATGATGATCTTAGGATTGTGTGCGGCTGCTCGGCCATGCAAACCCATTTTATGAAGCTTCCGACGAACAGTTACTGTGCTGACGTTGCTTCCAGAGGCAGTTTGGAACTCTGTAGTAAGTGTTGCAACTGAGTACAGACGATTTTTACACACTACGCGCTTCAGCACTCGGCGGCCCGTTCTGTGAGCTTGTGTGGCCTACTACCCCAGCTGAGCCGTTGTTGCTCCTAGATGTTTCCACTTCACAATAACAGCACTTACAGTTGACCGGAGCAGCTCCAGCAGGGCAGAAATTTGACGAACTGACTTGTTGGAAAGGTGGCATCTTATGACGGTTCCAAGTTGAAAGTCACTGAGCTCTTCAGTAAGGCCAGTCTACTGCCAATGTTTGTCTATAGAGATTGCATGGCCGTGTGCTCGATTTTATACACCTGTCAGCAATGGGTGTCACTGAAATAGCCGAATCCACTAATTTTAAGTGGTGAAGATCAGACCACATTTTATGAGTAATCAATGCAGAAATCCAGGTAATTCCAAAGGGTTCACAAACTTTTTCTTGCAACTGTATTTGAACCCAGGTCTGGTGTTTGTGTTTGAGAATCTACCTCCCTGTTCTTACTAACGCATGGATCGGTCATACAACCCAGGTTACATAACAATACGCAAATACTCCTGTTCTATGGCGATGCTATGTGTCATTATTTGCTGGGAACAATCCACCCTGAGCCCCAATCCAGATAAAAATGACAGTGTCATCACTCCTAGAGCGTTAACGTCACTAAGTAATGATTTCCATTGGACATTCACTATCTCTTTCTCACTGGAACTGTGCTACTATGTGTAGTTAGGTAGATTCAATCACTGAGAAGTCTCATGCTGGCCTGTCTTTTTCCCTCGCTTTATTCAGATGATAATAAGCTCTGTCATTCTGTATGTCTGTAGCTATAAGCTGTGGGTAATGAGACACACAGCCTATGTAATGTGAAGAGCAGGTTCAGGCCTCTCTCTCTTTCGCTCTATGCTCTCCCAAACTGGATCAAAAGCCTAGCATCCAGCACTGCAGCAGAGGACCTTGTTGCTATGTGTCCCTGCCTACTGCCTCACTGCATTTCCATGGCGACAGGCACAGATGACATTTAAGGCCTCCCTCAGATTCATGGTGGATGGTTCCATTTTTAAATCTCCATGTTGCTGTTTTGATGTTTTATATTAGTTTTGCCTTTTATCCCTTGCATTGATATATACTTGCACATGACACATCGTTTTTCACTGTAAGATGGTTTTAATTATTGTAATTATTAAAAAAGATAAATCCATTGTTGTTACTCTTGTAATTATGCTTTATTTAAATAATGTGTTAATGAGAGAAAGTTAATTAGAAGCTTTACATTCCCGCTGTACAATTTTAAAATAGGAAAGTATTCCAATACCTTTTTTCCTGTTCATTGGAAACATGAGTAAACACGTCCATAAATGTTATTTCAGAATATAAACTGAGCAAAAAAAGAAACTTCCTTTTTTCAGGACCCTGTCTTTCAAAGATAATTCGAAAAAATCCATACAACTTCACAGATCTTCATTGTAAAGGGTTTAAACACTGTTTCCCATGCTTGTTCAATGCACCTGTGGAACGGTCGTTAAGACACTAACAGCTTACAGACGGTAGGCAATTAAAGTCACAGTTATGAAAACTTAAGACACTAAAGAGGCCTTTCTACTGACTCTGAAAAACACCAAAAGAAAGATGCCCAGGGTTCCTGCTCATCTGCGTGAACGTGCCTTAAGCATGCTGGAAGGAGGCATGAGGACAGCAGATGTGGCAAGGGCAATAAATTGCAATGTCCGTACTGTGAGACACCTAAGACAGCGCTATAGAGAGACAGGACGGACACCTGATCGTCCTCGCAGTGGCAGACCACGTGTAACAACACCTGTACAGGATCGGTACATTCGAACATCACACCTGCGGGACAGGTACAGGATGGCAACAACAACTGTCCGAGTTACACCAGGAACGCACAATCCCTCCATCAGTGCTCAGACTGTCCGCAATAGGCTGAGAGAGGCTGGACTGAGGGCTTGTAGGCCTGATGTAAGGCAGGTCCTCACCAGACATCACGTGCAACAACGTCGCCTATGGGGACAAACCCACCGTCGCTGGACCAGACAGGACTGGCAAAAAGTACTCTTCACTGACGAGTCGCGGTTTTGTCTCACCAGGGGTGATCGTCGAATTTGCGTTTATCGTCGAAGGAATGAGAGTTACACCGAGGCCTGTACTCTGGAGCGGGATCGATTTGGAGGTGGAGGGTCCGTCATGGTCTGGGGAGGTGTGTCACAGCATCATCGGACTGAGCTTGTTGTCATTGCAGGCAATCTCAGTGCATTACAGGGAAGACATCCTCCTCCCTCATGTTGTACCCTTCCTGCAGGCTCATCCTGACATCCTGGCATCCTGGCTCATCCTGGCATGACAATGCCACCAGCCGTACTGCTCGTCTGGGACCTGTTGGATCGGAGGGTGAGGGCTAGGGCTAGGGCCATTCCCTCCAGAAATGTCCAGGAACTTGCAGGTGCCTTGATGGAAGAGTGGGGTAACATCTCACAGCAAGAACTGGCAAATCTGGTGCAGTCCATGAGGAGGAGATGCACTGCGGTACTTAATGCAGCTGGTGGCCACACCAGATACTGACTGTTACTTTTGATTTTGACCCCCCCCCCCCCCCCCCCCTTTGTTCAGGGACACATTATTCAATTTCTGTTAGTCACATGTCTGTGGAACTTGTTCAGTTTGTCTCAGTTGTTGAATCTTGTTATGTTCATACAAATATTTACAAATGTTGAGTTTGCTGAAAGTAAACGCAGTTGACAGTGAGAGGACGTTTCTTTTTTTGCTGAGTTTATAATTCATACAACATTATATAAAACAAGCATACACTTTAACCCCCTAAGGTCGATGTCCGCGCCCCTGTGTAAATCTAATTGTAATAATAAAAAAATCCCCATAAAAATCTGTCAATTTAAGCTAGAGATGTGTTTTTTGGGGGATTGGATGCCTCTCAATCCACCACATCTGCCTATATCACAATTCTGCATCTGTGGTGAAAGGTGACAGAACTAGAGCTCAACTAGAGCTCAATTTGTAAGTCGCTCTGGATAAGAGCGTCTGCTAAATGACTTAAATGTAGAGCGGTGTTCGTCAGACCACGAGACAATCCCGAAAATCGGTCTTCTCACAAAATCATCTGTAGCGTACCAATGGTTTGGCCTACAAACTATGGAAAGATGAGACTCTAATGAACATGATGGTGAGGCCACAGGCCTCACAAAACTCATCTGAAGGTCCCTTGGTACCAGCTGAAAAAAATGAATGGAAGTATATATGGAGACTGTTTAACATAATGTTTCGGTTTAGGCCTGTCATGAAACAATGGTAAAGTCAATTAAATTCTGTCACAATAATTTCATATTTCACATTAAAACACTGGTCTTGTGTTGGAGACCTTACCTGAATGAATCCCATATCAATAAATAATGGACACCTACTCAGAGGCATATTATGTACAGCTTATGAGTAGGGGCTTGAGTTTTTACCAACCACATGATCTGACCTGAAAAACCTCAGGGCCCTATAGTTTTCCTGGTCAGGACACATAATCAGGAAAAACTCAGGGTGCTACGAGTACAGAGGGCTATCATATTAACAGTCCAAATTGAAATGTGTTGTCCACTGTCCTCTGTTTAGCCATGCTCCTCTGTTATCTGGCCAGGTATTCTGATCCCCTGGTCCAGAGTGTTCCTGGGGCTGGAGTTGGTGCAGCTGGAGCGCTTGTCGGCCGTGCAGCTGGTTCTCTGAATGAACTGGAGGAAGTTCTCCTGAAAGGAGCCCTCATGGATGGAGGCCACCAGCTCCACCGGCCCGGAGGAGCAGCAGCGCCGGAACTTGACCAACTCCTCCCTGATCTGCCTGTTGAGAAGGCCATAAAAGAAAGGGTTGACAGCGAAGGAGGAGTAGGCCAGCCAGGTGACGGCCTCCTCCACGTCCCCGGGACTCTGCAGGGACGATCTGAAGGACAAGTGCAGGTGGAAGGAGAAGTAAGGCAGCCAGCAGAGCAGGAACTGGCTCACAATGACCACCAGGGTGAGGGCAGCCTTACCCCCGCTGAATGCCCTCTCAGGGGACAGTCTCTGGGGCAGGCTGCGGGTGGTGGTGATGATGGTGGTCTGGCTGTTGATGGAGTCAGAACGGTTGGCACGTTTGGCTGGGTTGGACGAGGCCCAGGTGGTGGTCGCAGGTGCGTGCTGCAGGGCAGCCGAGCGCGCCACCTTGTACACGTTACAGTAGACAGCAAAGATGACAATGGCAGGTAACAGGAAACACACCACGCTGAAGAGCACGGCGAACACCTTCCTCAACCGACTGTGGCTCCAGTGGAGGGAGCAGTGGTTGGCAGCGATGGAGCTGTGGGCCCCGTAGGCAGGCCAACCAAACAGGGTGACCAGGGCCAGAAGGATGGACTTGACCCATATGAGGAGCATTATGCCGATGGCTAGATTGATGCTCATCTTCACCTCGTAGCGCATGGGATGGACGATGTAGTAGTAGCGCTCCACACTGATGGCGGTGATGGTGAGGATGGAGGCACAGATGAGGAACACGTTGAGGAAGATGTAGACCTGGCACTCCAACACGGTGAACACCACGGTGCCAAAGAAGGGTGAGTTGGAGATGATGCCCAGGGGCATGAGGAGGATGGCACACAGCAGGTCCACTGCACACAGGTGGCACACAAAGGCAAACCTCTTCAGGTGAGGGGCGCGGGCGATGGCCACCATGACTCCAGTGTTGGCCAATAGGGCGATGAGATTAAGGGTCACCATTGCAAACAGCCCAATCAGATCTTTGATCTGAGACTGGGAGCTGGTGACCACTCCCACCTCTGCGGGGACTGTGGGGTTGGGTCCCCATAGGCCAGTTGTGAGGTTGGACCCTGTGCGATTGGGAATAGAGGCCAGCATCGGACTAGATTTCTCCATATTTCACAGAAGACTAGTCAGAGGCGTCACTACAGCAGCAGGCCCCATTGCAATGTTTACTTTCTTCTCTTTTCACGTACTTGTCATCATGTTGGATATGTCCTGTTAAGGAGACAAAAACACAATTTAAACATTTACTGCATAGGAGCTTGAAATGTCATGCTGATGCAGCTTAACATATGGTTTGCTCCTACGGTACATGTTGCTTTGAACATATGGTTTACTCTTACAGTACATGTTGCTTTAATGCCTAGTAATCTTTTTCTATTAAATCAGTCTTCATCCCTGTCATGTGAGGGACAACCTAATTGATTTATTCCATTTCAGACGGCCCTGGAGACCTCATTGTATTGACAAGGAATATGTTCTACATTAAATAACCCTTTAAGCCTTCAAAGACATTCTGTCTGACAGGCTCTTGAGATAAAAATCTTCTACAAGTTGAATATTCATGACGTCTTTGCTCTAGGCTGCACTGAGCATTTCTAAATTTCTTTCAGGTCTTGTTCTAAAAAAACGTATGTAGGTGTGGGTTGATAATTAACCCAAGGTCAGAATGGAAATATACCGTACTTTCTATCTCATGCCTTGTTCAAACAGAAGAGGATGAGAGGGTAATCAAAAAGACATTTTGGGTAAAATAAGAGTAAAAATAGCTGTGTTTATGAGACAAGATTGTAATTGGATCGCAATTGTATATCATGAAATTAGGGGGTAAAATACAAAATGAAATCACCCAAATGAAATCCAGCAAATTTGACACTACTGTGGGAAGCATTGGAGTCAACATGGGCTAGCATCCCTGTGGAACGCTTTCGACACCTTGTAGAGTCCATGCCTTGATGAATTGAAGCTGTACTAAGGGCAAAATATTTGTAAGATGTTCTTAATGTTATGTACACTCAGTGTATAATCTAATATAGTAATGAAGTTAGAATAAAAATAAAACAAAGCAAATTAATCTGTAAAATGTTGGATATTATTTACATTTCTACAGCATTATAGTCACAAGAGGATGGCCTGAGCGCTCTCTATTTCACTGCCTGGAGGTTATCTGACAAGCCAAACTACCAGATCACATGGACCTAAAACCAAGACAGCTAAAGAAATGAGAATACACATGCATTTTCACTGTTTTGATGAGAAAAACAGGTGCACAAGTTGATTCTGAATTAGAAAAAAACAGTTTTAGTTCAGATAAAGTACTTCCCACTGGGCAAAAACTGGTTGAATCAATGTTGTTTACATGTCATTTCAACCCCCTAAAAACGTGATGAAGATGAACCAACTTGGAAAAATTATTAGATTTCCAAACAGTTATCAACATAAGGGCATATCGTATTTTCTTCACCTAACCTTTAACCTAAATATAATGACATGGTGAATAATTAAAAAAAATGTAATGTTGAATTCATGTTCGTTGAATGTAAATCAAAACTAGACGAACTGCCGTCTATGCCCAGTGGGTTACTACAGTTTGTCTAAAACATATAGTCCTTACTCCTTGCTACATGGTGTCAGCATTGCATGGATTTGGGGAACACGAAGTAGGTAACAGTAAAGGGCACATTAGATACAGTGTGGTGCACAGGGCCAATGGATGGATTGTGGTGCTTTTCCTACTTTCTCTTCAAACATTGAGCAACAACAACCTTTCACTCACAGAGGAAAGCAAAACAACTCTATCCTTGCCTTTTGACTTTGATTCATAAGCCCGGTATTAGTCCCTTTAATTAATGTCCTGGTCCTTTCCATCTTTAGAAAGGTGTATTTTCTACAGACAGGAGAAAAAGTATAACACTTAAAAAGAATATGTTTTACACTGAAGGATCAATGACTTCTGTTAAATGGCGCTATTTTTTGAGAGGTCACATGAGTCACCCATGCTTGTTCCTCCAATGTACCCCTCACTGCCCCCACCCCACTTCCTGTCCTTCTCTGAGCCCACCCCTTCCCTCTCCCCCAGCCATTTCAGCTCGAGCTGTCCCTGCACAGCTACTGTCAACTGGGTAACCCACTGAGATGAGTCAGTATAATATCCTTCAATGTTAATATATTAAAAGTATTTTCTTAAAATGTACATTTTGTATTTAGGATGTAGCTAAAGATAGATTTAGAGGCAAATGTTTTGTAAGGCTGTGTATTGAATGATAATAGATGGGATATAAAAACATTTCTGTTAAATTTCCATTCAGGAAATTATGGTATACTATTCTACTCAAAAGATGAAGTAATTTCTTAAGAGCACATACACATAGTGGACACTGGAGACATACTGTACATTACCCTGCATTTGAAACACATGCACCTGAACTGGAAAACCCACCCCCCAAAAAACAATAACTCTTAAAATAGCTTGTTGCCTCAACTTTCAGCTCATCTATGACTATCTGATGAAACATTCAAAGTGATTTCACTCTATGTAAAAATGCACAGTGCATCTCCAACAGAATGTACACCTGTTAGCTATGACCCCTGTTGAGGATACATTTTATGGATTTGTGAGTCAAAATGAGTAGAATGATAAGTCTTGTAACCTACCCATATGAGATTATGATATGTCCAGTCCAATTCAAAGAGACCAGGATTTTATGATTCGTCCTTTCTAGATATCCCAGGTGTTGTTTCAGTGAGGAGACGTCAGTTAAGCAGATCCAGACCTGAACAGGTCCACATAGACCAGTTACACGGGGTATTTCCACTGGATGAGCAGGACGAGCTCCACACTGCTGAGGATAGAGCTAGCCAGTGGGTTTTCCAGAGGTTTTGAAGTCTCTGGTATAGGTGTAGAGGGAATCACTTCACTTCACTCAGGATGGTGTCTAAGTCCCTGATAGATGTGAGGATGTGCTTTCCATCCCTCCTCCTCCTCTCTATCACTGTGTAAGGCAGTGACTGTCACACATTGTGCACTGTGTGATTCCCTCCCCTCCTCCCTCCCTCCCAGACAGACACACACTCCACTGTCCCCTAAAGAGACAGTATTTCCCTGGGTCCTAGAGCACACCAATTCAAAAGACTGACATCAGCTCTGCGTTAACATGTATATGCAGGTGCAGTTAACATGTTGGCTTTTTCCAACAATGTGTGTCTGTATTATTTCGATGCAAAAACAAACAAAACATTTTTTACAACCAAATATCACATTACTCATAGAGTGAGGGTTATTAAAACATGAGGTATAATCTTGTCGTGACTCCTGAACTTTCAATATTGGATTTAGTAATTGACCCAGCTGTGGTGATATGAGAACATTTCCCCCATCTCTGGATGACACTGTTCAAAATATAGGTTTATCGAAGAAAGTAATGGTAACCGTCTGTGTTGGTGTTGCTGTTTATCGAAATGTTGAATGTGTTGTCTGAAGAATGTGGTCAACACATCCAACTGTGCATCTACAGCATGTTGCAAACATGTTGGGCAACAACCACTAAATAGTGGCAACCCACAGAAGTAAAATCAAAAGTGCTGAAAAAATAACTTAAGAGTGATTTGTCAAAACACTGGGGTCTGGGCTGAGTTACATAAATAGGTGAAAGCATATGCAGTCTCCTCAGAGAGAGAGGTCTGACAGCCAGCTGGAGGGTTATTTGTTTATTGAGCCTTCAAGTAAATAGATCAGGTGAAAAAAGGCTCAGAGGTGGTCTGAGCCTGGATGTTCACTAGTGACACCTCCTGGTTACGAGGCAGAAGGACATTCTCTCAACCGGCTGCTGTGTGCAATAAACAGCCCCATAGTCTTACAGCGTCTCAGAGTTCGAGTGCTGATCCAGAATCAGATCACCCTCCAATTATTCATTACGATTTAAAAGGCAAAACTGATCCTAGATCACGACTCCAACTCGAGACTCTTTGTGAATCTGGACCCAGGCCCAGGAAAATGTATAAACTGAGACAAGAGCATTGATCATCACCACAGGAACTTTGAGCCTTGCTAGGTAACACATGAATATTAACATACACAGTGCACTGGGATTATAGATTTGCAAAGCCGCATGGTCTCCTTCATAGACGCACAACACATGCAAATCAAACTTCTAAACCATACAGATCAACTCTACAGTTATTCCTTCAATCATGCATTTTATTACATGCCAATACAGCATCTAGGCCTATCTAGTGTATTGAATTATGTTCCATGCACTAACATTCAAACAGTTATTGAAGAGAGATGTTTTCACAAAGTAGGTAAGTGAAAATAAAGCTTTATACAAGTATATTCAGAGTAGGAAATACTCACAGCTAAATGAAAACATATAGTGCAGAATAAAGATACAGGTAGGTATTGTATTGCATATTAGTAAAGGTACAGTATTCACACTACATCCAGTAAAGGTAAAGAGAATAGTCCTCCCATAACAGAAATGAGTGGCCAAATAGTACAATAACATTGAAAATCCACAATACTATGATCTGCTCAAAGTAAATATTGTAGACTAATAGAATTACAATTAGGATTATAATTTTAAGTGAGAGTGCAGTATTTATACTCCGGTTAAGAGTAGAATCACCAACGACTTGCAACCAAAACTGACAATGGAAGACTTCAAAGCCTGTTGTGTAAAGCATAAGGCACAGAGAAGTATATCTGATACATTATAGACAACTTTGGTTGAATATGGTACTCAGTGACAGTGATGTCTAACAACAACCACCTTCATTTGAATAATACTCTTGATACTCTACTAATTAGACAGAGTAGGAGACATCTTTCTCCTAGAGGGCATAGGTGCCTTTCCCCTCTCCGGTTAAAACTTGAGCTCCAGCAGGTAGCGGATGCGACACTGGTTCTCCTTGTAGACCAGATACTCGCTGTTGGAGAAGCAGCTGTCCTTGTACTGGGGCTGCTTAATGGGCTCACCCTGAGGCACAGCCACCTGCTTACCATCCAGAGTCAGGAAGATGTCCTTAGACGGGTCTGAAACAACACACAGTGTTCACTACACAACCATACAGCTGAAACACACAAGTGTTTACTATACAAACACTGTACTGATATACACAACAAAAAGTGTTCACTAGACTTATGCAGTCTTTTGGATATCTGCTCATCATCTACCAGATGTTTAGACATACAGTGACCACTTCAGTAGTGTATATGGAGAAAGACACTTGCAAAAACAACTCTCTTTCGGTTACACAGACTCTTGGTTTCCCATCCTATTCAACTACCTCCCTCCGGCTTTTTATTCACATTACCTGATGAAAATGCTGTACAATATGTGACCCGATTCAGGAAACTATGCTTATGTCGCAAGTCACGACTTCACAGGAGAGACTTTAGAACGTAAAAAGTATTTGATCAAAATGCGTTTTCTGGCAGAAATGTCTTCTCGAACATGAACTTTCAAGTGCCTTAATAACAAACTTTTATGCCATCTGTAAACACAAATAAAGTTGTTAAATTAATAGCCTAGCTGGTTTAGCCAAAGAAAAAGCCAGGTAGATTCCCGCTAACCATGACTGGCTGAGATAATGAGTGGGCCATAATGTGGTGTAGCATCTTGTGTCTATAAAATGAGCTGCTCGTTATGCGTAGATAATCCTTTCTACTGCAGTTTGTTCAAAATATATAACTTTGGCCATGGAGAACTGCAAATATGTTGCTACTGCTCTCAATAACACCGCTGCCCAGAATCTATCAGGCGCTTTCGACAAAGGTCAGTGGGAAAAAGTTGTGATGGACTACTTTCTGGAGGATGACCGTGCCATGCTGACTTTCTCTCGGACTCTGTAAATGTATCAGACGATGAGGAAATCCCTGATTTAGGTAAAAACATTTTCATTGAAGACATTGTAGAGTCTTCTGATGACTGTGATGGGGAAGAAACGGCGATCAACAGTGTTGTCACGGAAGATGTTGACCCGAGTTTTGAAATCAGTGGAACACAACGGGCCAAACAAGCTGTGTAAACTAAATGGAAAAGACAAAAGTCTTATTTAATGAAAGGGGGTGCAGTCTGCCGTGAAGCTTTCATCCATGTATACGGGTAAGAATCTAACTACAGTTTCAGAGAGTACACTACCGTCCAAACATTTTTTGCCCATTAAAATATCATCAAATTGATCAGAAATACAGTGTAGACATTGTTAATGTTGTAAATGACTATTGTAGCTGGAAATGGCAGATTTCTTACTTAGGCGTACAGAGGCCCATTATCAGCAACCATCACTCCTGTGTTCCAATGGCACGTTGTGTTAGCTAATCCAAGTTTATAATTTTAAAAGGCTTATTGAACATTAGAAAACCCTTTTGCAATTATGTTAGCACAGCTGAAAACTGTTGTGCTAATAAAAGAAGCAATACAACTGGCCTTCTTTAGACTAGTTGAGTATCTGGAGCATCATCATTTGTGGGTTCGATTACAGGCTCAAAATGGCCAGAAACAAAGACATTTCTTCTGAAACTCATAAGTCAATTCTTGTTCTGAGAAATGAAGGCTATTCCATGCAAGAAATTGCCAAGAAACTGAAGATCTCGTACAACGCTGTGTACTACTCCCTTCACAGAACAGCGCAAACTGTCTCTAACCAGAATAGAAAGAAGAGTGGGAGGCCCCGGTGCACAACTGAGCAAGAGGACAAGTACATTAGAGTGTCTAGTTTGAGAAACAGACGCCTCACAAGTCCTCAACTGGCAGCTTCATTAAATGGTACCCGCAAAACACCAGTCTCAACGTCAACAGTGAAGAGGCGACTCCAGGATGCTGGCCTTCTAGGCAGATTTGCAAAGAAAAAGCCATATCTCAGACAGACCAATAAAAATAAAAGATTAAGATGGACAAAAGAACACAGACACTGGACAGAGGGACTCTGCCTAGAAGGCAGCACCCCGGAGCCACCTCTTCACTGTTGATGTCGAGACTGGTGTTTTGCGGGTATTATTTAATGAAGCTTCCAGTTGGGTGTAGTCAAAGGAGAGCTCTCCAGTAGGTATCAAAACAGTCCAAGGTCCTTTTCTCAAAACTGAGTTTACAAGTGTATCAACTTTCAAAGCAGAATAACTTTCCCATTGTTCGACAAAAATGCTGTGTATGATATCCCATTTTGTAGCTCAGTCTCTACTTTATCCAATTTTTAAAAAACAATTTAAAATTTTGCTACATAAGACCGAATCCAGGTGGTGAGTCACATATGATCTTGTTTCAATCTGATGCACATTCAAAATGTCATAAAAAAATCAACACCACAGATCTCTCCCTGTCCTCTGCCGTGCCCTGATTGTATTACTGCTGATGATATCTGGAAATGTGCATGTACACACTGGTCCGTCTACTGTTGCTAGCCCCAACTCTGACATGTGCTTCGATTTCTGCTTCACTGATTTCTGCTCTCGTAAATGCCTGGGTTTTCTGCACGTTAACACTAGAAGCTTATTACCTAAAATGTATCAATTGAAAGTGTGGGTTCACAGCTCCAATCCAGATGTGTTGGTCATTACTGAGACATTGTTAAGAAAGAGTGTTCTGAACACTGATGTTAACCTTTCTGGTTAAAACCTTTTTCGGCAAGACAGATCTTCCAAAGGTGGTGGAGTGGCAATCTTTACCAAGGAACACATTCAGTTCTCGGTAGTCTCCACTAAGTCTGTTCCCAAACAACTCGATTAGCTGTTTATAAGCTTTCAAATAGCTATTTGTTAACTGTTGCTGAGTGCTACCATCCACCATCAACACCCTAACTGCCCTACCTAACATGGTTTAGACCCTTTCTTCTTTAAGGTTACAGCCCCTATCATCGTTGAGCCTCTCTCACCTTTTTAACATGTCTTTCCTCTCTTGGGAGTTTCCCAGTGCTTAGAAGGCACTGGGAAATCCTAACTGTCATAGGTCAATTTATATCTTGTCCTTTTTATCAAAAGTCAACTGACTGGCTTTCTTGGTCTATAGTATTCTCTCTGGTATACAATCTGGTTTCTGCTTAGGTTATGGATGTGTCACTGCAACGTAAAGGTCCTATATTATGTCACCATTGCTCTTGATTCTAAGCAATGTTGTGCTGCTACTGTTATTGACTTGGCCAAAGCTTTTGATACGGTAGACCATTCCATTCTTGTGGATCGGCTAAGGAATATTGGTGTCTCTGAGGGGTATTTGGCCTGGTTTGCCAACTACCTCTTCAGAGTGTGCAGTGTGTAAAGTCAGAACATTTGCTGTCTCAGCCACTGCCTGTCACCAAGGGAGTACCCCAAGGCTCGATCCTAGGACCCACGCTCTTCTTAATGTACATCAACATAGCTCAGGCTACTGTACCTGGTTCCAACTGTCCTCTAGCCACCACGCAGTCATAGCCGGAAGGAGCCTTCTTCAGGGAGCTGTCATCCATAGTGATGGTGTTTTCCTTCCCCAGCGCCACCTCGTTCAGAAACATCACCCCCCTGTCTTTAGATGTACGCACTACACAGGGACAGGACACATATGTAGTAAGTAGCACGGTATTTCTTCACAAAACGAACAGTGTCGTAGTAATGCACCTAACAGTCTTATACTCACTACATGAACATACATTTGGAAATTGACTGGATATTCCGAAGATGACGTCTAAAAGAGATACCGGTAGTTCAGCCACATGGTAGCTATAGCCTCACCGTATGCAGCTGACTTGCTGTTCTCCGAGGCAAAGTAGATGCCCCTGCCCACACGGCCCCCTGACTGTGGCATGATCCGCAGGCCGCCCTTCAAGATGGCTGCCACCACCGCCACATTGGTACCGTGCCACAGCAGACGCCGGTTCTCTAGTCCGTCGTTCTCCCTGAATCTCTCCGCCTGGGGAGAACAATCCCCACAGAAAGATCAATCAACTTAAATACTAATGCTAAGTCAAACAAACCTACAGTTATAACAATATATTATTTTTTATTTATTTTATACATTCATCAGCACAAAAATCAAGAGCACAGGAAATTAGTAAAAAAATGAATGCTGTATTACATGCTACAAGGATTATGACATGAAGTTGTTGTGCCATATGTTACCCACCTCAGTCTCTCTGTCCACCTCCCAGACATCTATAATCTTTGGCTGGTTGTGGCTATATGCAGTGGCCTTCAGGTATTTCTCTATGACCTTTAAATGAGGCAAGAATGGAAATACAATGGAAGCTTTACATTTACAATATTCTTCTCTCTGTAGTATAAATGATGCTTTGTCACAGTAAATATAGTCACCCATTTAAATATGACCATCAGTATATCACTAAAGACTTGTCTGATTTTGAACAATACAGTGGTGTTTGTATAGAATTCAACTTCGATTAGAGACCACAGTACCTTGAATTCCTGTGTATCTCTTTGTAGTAGAACGAGTTTGCAGCTGAGAGACAGATAGTTTTGGTCCAGTGGATGAGGTACTTTCTCCACCTCCATTTGCTCCTGGGCCTTCTCAGTCTCAGCCTTCAAGTTCTGGGCTATCTCTATATCAGCCAGCACCTGCAGGGGACAGCACAGTCAGGAATGGGATCAGGCCTGGCCAGGAGTTTCACCAGACCTGATCAGGGAAAACTGGGTTCTTATTGTAGGCTATTAAAAAACTTTTGGCCCTAAATAGTACTGATCAAGATCAATGTCATTCCATAAAGCACAATACTGTGACAGGGTCTAATCAAGTACAAGGTGATCTGGAAACACTTATCTCCCTCACTAGCTTTAAGCACCAGCTGTCAGAGCAGCTCACATATTACTGCACCTGTACATAGCCCATCAATAATTTAGCCCAAACAACTACCTCTTCCCCTACTGTATTTATTGATTGATTTATTTTGCTCCTTTGCACCCCATTATTTCTATTTCTGCTTTGCATTCTTTCACTGCAAATCTACCATTCCAGTCTTTTACTTGCTATAATGTATTTACTTCGCCACCATGGCCTTTTTTTGCCTTTACCTCCCTTATCTCACATTGTATATAGACTTATTTTTCTACTGTATTATTAACTGTATGTTTGTTTTACTCCATGTGTAACTCTGTTGTTGTATGTATCGAACTGCTTTGCTTTATCTTGGCCAGGTCGCAATTGTAAATGAGAACTTGTTCTCAACTTGCCTACCTGGTTAAATAAAGGTGGGGGAAAAAATGGGGGAAAAAATTGAGAAAAAAAATCTCACCAGAAGCATCTCCTTCTTCTTCTCCACGATCTCAGAACTGTCGATGACCGGGGGCCTGGTGCGTCCAAAGTTGTGTGGGATGGTGGTGAAGAACTTGGAGGAGAGTTCCTCCAGTTTGGGCCTGCTGGCGTTCATGGCTCCCTCGATCTCCTCCAGCACCTCAAAGCCCTTAGCGATCTGCATCTTGCTCAGCTTCCCCAGAGGCATCTTCTTTATGTCTGGTGGCCCAAAGAGAGAGACAATAAGGGGGATATGATTACACACATATCACTGCTCTGTCTGAGTTTATATGTTAGGCCTATATAAACTGTGTAGGTGTCTATGTTGACTGCTCTCCTCTACATTGGTAAATGTGGTAGTTAGGGAACTTGCAACACAGCTGAATAAACATTGTATACATTTTACAGTCCTACTTACATTATCGATCAGACAGACTAGGTTTCTATATGGATTAGACATTTATCTCCAGATCGCAAAGCTTTACCCTCCATTTAAAATGACTAATGATTTAGGATACTCTTCTCTGATCACATAGAGCAGATGCCTGGGCTTCCCTGACTTCAGTTTAACAGCCAGGTATATCATTGCACTGACAGAGTAAAACACAATACAACAAGCAGTCCAGTCCAACAGGTATGTTACATAACAGAACATGTGTACATAGACAGACCGCACCCAGGCTTACTGACTGAGGAACAGAAAGTTGCTTCAGTGCTGGACAGATTGACACCCACCCAGGTTCATGCACTCCATGGCCTCTTTGAACATGTCATTGCTGAAGATGAGCTGGATGAGCTTCTGCGTGGGGCTGTCCAGGGTGCAAGGGAGGATGTTTCTGGGGCCCTTGCCAATCTTCCCATCAACACAGTCCACCTGCAAAAGCCAGAAGAGAGCATGTTATAAGAGAGGGAACAGAAATGGACACAGCAAAACTATAATGAGTCAGCCTGCCCGCCTGAGCGTATTGTAAGATATACTAATTACAGGAGCCAGGAAGGTAAAATGTTGTTATTCTTTAGAGTATGGTTGGGCGATGTCTGAAATTACAGCTATTATTTGATATCAGTTATATATATTAGCCTACCCTTTAAAAACTAATATTACAGCCATATCAAGTGCAGGCTATTGCTATTTCATCATCTTGAGCATCTGGGTAAGGGCATTTGCGTAATTCTTTCTTCCTTTAGGCTACTTCAGACTGTAAATAATAAAAAATAAAAAGGCATTTCACTTAGTAACTATAGAATAGCCTGCCTTATACTAAATCAGAAAAAAACAATGGCTGAATTGGTGGTGTTAAGCAGTCCTTCGGTTTCAGGCAATGGATGTACAGACTACAAACCTCCAAAATTTACAAGTCCATCATCCTGCGGAGTTTGCTACTCTGGGCAGAAAAGGTGAACATGCTGGTGTTTTCTGCCAGAAACCTTTAGGTAGGTCTAAGACATGGTAAAAAACAACTAAACCTAACAGTTCATCATTGCACTTTATTTTAATGTAGCCTATATCCAGATCCAGATGCATCTTATTCGAAAGACATAGCCTATAGATTAAACTAAAATATTCAGTCAAACCCTTAGACTTACATGCATAGTTTTTTTTGACTAATTTGTTATTTTAGTACTTATTTTGTTCAGGCTACTTTATTTATTTTGTAACTTGTTGGCCTATACTTCGGATTTGTACAGTTCGAAATGCAAAAAAGCATATGCTAATTGGCCTATTCATTTTTTGCCTACGCCAATGTTCATTCAAGTGTTAAAGAATGTTATAGGCTAAATAATTTGATTTTCAGGAGCTGACTTTTGTGTGTCTGTGTTATTTTGCTCATTGTCAAGGTGTTATAATTATTTCAGCTCTGCCCAAACTTGAAAATGGCTTGCTCAACACGTGAAGGATGCAAAGGGACAACTCAATTCCTTTCCAGTGTTTTATTATGGTTTTGATGCCATTTGTTGAATATGTTGAAACAGTTGATTTGTTGAATAGAGTAGTTGAATGACAGAGGAATAAGGAATAGGGAATAGGTAGATAACCTTAAACAGAGAATAAACATGCATTATTTTACACAATAAACAATGCATGACACAGCAACAAAGCATGGCTTTGAATAAAGTAAACGTTTAAACAATTTAATCTAGCACTTCAAGCAATTACTTCTGCAGTCAGAAAATATCCACAACAAAAGAAGTCACCACCCCTACCAGAATTAAACATGTAAATTGTGCTAAGCACTGGATGCAACATAATAAATAATTCCAAACATTACATACTAGTTGCGTCTTTAGGGTTGAACAATGAGCTGTTTGTATGTTGAGGACCCAAGCAAAGCTAAGCCCAAACATTTTATACCCATGCTTATCTGCCAGGTGCGCATGTAAAAGTAGTCCCTCCAGAAATGCTGGCTCAATTTTTTAGTTCCACCCGTGTTCTTGGGTTATCTGCCCTCTTGAGGCCTGGAGTTCTTTAAAGGAAGAGCTGCCATTGTGCTCATGTTTTGAGTGTTCTGTTTTTTGACGCAACACTCATCTTAATCTTTTTTTTTATTGGCCAGTTTGGGTAATGGTTTTTCTTTGCAACTCTGTCTAGAAGGCCAGCATCCCAGAGTCACCTCTTCACTGTTGACGTTGAGACTGGTGTTTTGCGGGTACTATTTAATGAAGCTGCCAGTTGAGGACTTGAGGCATCTGTTTCTCAAATTAGACACTAATGTACTTGTCTTCTTTCTCAGTTGTGCACCGGGGCCTCTGTTATGAATTTTATGTATAAATGACTAAATGTATATATATAAAATGTATTTCTTATTATCCAATTATTCTACATTGTAGAATTTGTATTTATTTATTTAACTAGGCAAGTCAGTTAAGAACAAATTCTTATTAACCATGACGGCCTACCAATGACGACCTTTTATGTTATTTTAAACAAGAGACACAACACTACATAAAAGAGAGGCCTAAGACATCATAGCAAGGCAGCAACACAGCATGGGAGCAACAGAACACGACAACATGGTAGCAACAACATGGCAGCAGCACAAAACATGGTACAAACATTATTGGGCACAGACAACAGCAAAGGTCAAGAAGGTAGAGACAACAATACATCACTCAAAGCAGCCACAACTGTCAATAAGATTGTCCATGATTGAGTCTTTGAATGAAGAGATGGAGATAAAACTGTCCAGTTTGAATGATTGCTGCAGCTCGTTCCTGTCGCTAGGTACAGCGAACTGAAAAAACGAGCGACCCAGGATGTGCGCGCTTTGGCGACCTTTAACAGAATGTGACTGGCAGAACGGGTGTTGTATGTGGAGGATGAGGGCTGCAGTAGATATCTCAGATAGGGTGGAGTGAGGCCTAAGAGGGTTTTATAAACAAGCATCAACCAGTGGGTCTTTCGACGGGTATACCGAGTAGTATAGAGTGCAGTGATATGGCCTATAAGGAGAATTGGTGGCAAATAGGATGGCTGAATGGTAAAGAACATAAAGCCGCTCGAGAGCACCCTTACCCTTACTATAAATTACGTCTCCATAATCTAGCATGGGTAGGATGGTCATCTGAATCAGGGTTAGTTTGGCAGCTGGGGTGAAAGAGAAGCGATTACAATAGAGGAAACCAAGTCTAAATTTAACGTTAGCCAGCAGCTTTGATATATGCTGAGAGAAGGACAGTGTAAAGTCGAGCCACACTCCCAAGTACTTGTATGAGGTGACTACCTCAAGCACTAAACCCTCAGGAGGTAGTAATTAACACCTGTGGGGAGAGGGGCATTATTCTTACCAAACCACATGACCATTGTTTTGGAGGTGTTCAGAACAAGGTGAAGGGCAGAGAAAGCTTGTTGGACACTGAAGAAAGCTTTGTTGTAGAGCGTTTAACACAAAATTCGGGGAGGGGCAAGGTGAGTATAAGATTATCATCTGCATATAAAAATGTATGAGAGGCTTCCTACTGCCTGAGCTATGTTGTTGATGTAAATTGAGAAGAGTGTGGGGACTAGGATCGAGCCTTGGGGTACTCCCTTGTTGACAGGCAGTGAAGACATCAAAACGATAAAATAAGGAGGCTCGATCCTAGGCCCCAAGCTCTTCTCATTTTATACACACACACACACACACACCAGTCAAAAGTGTATTTATTTAGACTATTTTCAACATTGTAGAATAGTGAAGACATCAAACTATGAAATAACACATATGGAACCATGTTGTAACCAAAAAAAGTGTTAAACAATTCAAAATAAATGTTATATTTGAGATTCTTCAAATAGTCACCCTTTGCCTTGATGACAGCTTTGCACACTCTTGGCATTCTCTCAACAAGCTTCAGGAGGAATGTTTTTCAACAGTCTTGAAGGAGTTCCCACATATGCTGAGCACATTCTGGCTGCTTTTACTTCACTCTGTGGTCCAACTCATCCCAAACCATCTCAATTGGGTTGAGGTCGGGTGATTGTGGAGGCTAGGTCATCTGATGCAGCACTCATTACACTCCTTCTTGGTCAAATAGCCCTTACACAGCCTGGAGGTGTGTTATATCATTGTCCTGTTGAAAAACAGATGATAGTGGGACTAAGTCCAAACCAGATAGGATGGCGTATCGCTGCAGAATGCTGTGGTAGCCATGCTGGTTAACTTCTTTGATATAGGGGGCAGCATTTTAACTTTTGGATGAATTGCGTGCCCATAGTGAACTGCCTCCTACTCTGTCCCAGATGCTAATATATGCATATTATTATTACTATTGTATGGAAAACACTCTGAAGTTTCTAAAACTGTTTGAATGATGTCTGTGAGTATAACATAACTCATATGGCAGGCAAAAACCTGAGAAAAAATCCAAACAGGAAGTGAGAATTCTGAGACTGGTCGATGTTAAAGTCATCGCCTATTCAATTCCCTGTAATATATGGATCTGTTTGCACTTCCTACGCCTTCCACTAGATGTCAACAGTCTGTAGAACGCTGAATGAAGCCTCTAGTGTGATGTGGGGCCGGATGGGAGGCGTTTCAGTCATTGGTCTGGCAGATTGCCAGTTCTTGGTCACGCGCTTTCCTCATGATATCGCCTTGCGTTCCATAACTTCTACAGACATGAAGGAATGCTCCGGTTGGAACGTTATTGGATATATATGATAACAACATCCTGAAGATTGATTCTCTACTAAGTTTGACCAGTTTATTCGACTTGTAATATAACTTTTTGAAGTTTTCGTCCGACGTTTGCCTGCCACTGCGCGAGCGTTTGGACACGTATACTACACATGCTAGCAAAAGTAGCTAATTGGACATAAGTAATGGACATTATCGAACAAAACAACAATTTGTGGAACTAGGATTTCTGGCAGTGCATTCTGATGAACATAATCAAAGGTAAGGGAATATGTATGATGTCATTTCGTATTTCTGTTGACTCCAACATGGCGGAGAAATGTTGTTAAATCTGAGCGCCGTCTCAGATTATTGCATGGTGTGCTTTTTACGTAATTTTTTTTTAAAATCTGACACAGCGGTTGCATTAAGAACAAGTGTATCTTTAATTCTGTGTAAAACATGTATCTTTCATCAAAGTTTATGATGAGTATTTCTGTTATTTGACATGGCTCTCTGCAATTACTCCGGATATTTTGGAGGCATTTCTGAACATGGCGCCAATGTAAACCGAGATTTGTGGATATAAATATGCACATTATCGAACAAAACATAAATGTATTGTGTAACATGATGTCCTATGAGTGTCATCTGATGAAGATCATCAAAGGTTAGTGATTAATTGTATCTCTATTTCTGCTTTTTGTGACTATCTTTTGCTGAGAAAATGGCTGTGTTTTTCTGTGGCTATGTACTGAGCTAACATAATTGTTTGGTGTGCTTTCCCCGTAAATCCTTTTTGAAATCAGACATGTTGGCTGGATTCACAACATGTGTAGCTTTAATTTGGTGTCTTTCATGTGTGATTTCATGAAAGATTGATTTTTATAGTAATATATTTGAATTTGGCGCAGTACATTTTTTCTGGATATTGGCCAAGTGGGACGCTACCGTCCCACCTATCCCAGAGAAGTTAAATGTGCCTTGAATTCTAAATAAATCAGACAGTGTCAACAGCAAAGCACCGACACACCATCACACCTCCTCAATGTTTCACGGTGAGAACCACACATGCGTAAATCATTCGTTCACCTACTCTGCGTCTCACAAAGACACGGCGGATGGAACCGAAAATCTCTAATTTGGACTCATCAGACCAAAGGACAGATTTCCAACGATCTAACGTTCATTGCTCGTGTTTCTTGGCCCAAGCAAGTCTTCGTCTTGTTGGTGTCCTTTAGTAGTGGTTTCTTTGCAGCAATTTGACCATGAAGGCCTGATTCACGCAGTCTGCTCTGAACAGTTGATGTTGAGATGTGTCTGTTACTTGAACTCTGTGAAGCATTTATTTGGGCTGCATTCTGATGTGCAGCTAACTCTTATCCTCTGCAGCAGAGGTAACTCTGGGTCTTCCATTCCTGTGGCGATCCTCATGAGAGCCAGTTTCATCATAGCACTTGATGGTTTTTGCAACTGCATTTGAAGAAACTTTCAAAGTTCTTGAAAATATCCAGATTGACTGACCTTCATGTCTTAAAGTAATGATGGACTGTCGTGGGTATGACATTACAAGCTTGGCACACCTGTATTTGGGGAGTTTCTCCCATTCTCTATGCAGATCCTCTCAAGCTGTCAGGTTGGATGGGTAGCGTTGTCGCATAGCTATTTTCTGGTCTCTCCAGATGTTCGATCGGGTTCAAGTCCGGGCTCTTACTGGGCCACTCAAGGACATTCAGAGACTTGACCCAAAGCCACTCCTGCGTTGTCTTGGCTGGGTGCTTAGGGTCATGGTCCTGTTGGAAGGTGAACCTTCTCTCCAGTCTGAGGTCCTGAGCCCTCTAGAGAAGGTTTTCATCAACCTCTGTACTTTGCTCTGTTCATTTTTCCCTCGATCCTGACTAGTCTCCCAATCCCATCCACTGAAAAACATCCCACAACATGATGCTGCCACCACGATGCTTCACTGTAGGGATGGTGCTAGGTTTCCTTCAGACGTGACGCTTGGCATTCAGGTCAAAGAGTTGGTTTCATCAGACCAGAGAATCTTGTTTCTCATGGTCTGAGAGTCTTTAGGTGCCTTTTGGCAAACTCCAAGCGGGCTGTCTTGTGCCTTTTACTGAGGAGGCTTCCGTCTGGCCACTCTACCATAAAGGCCTGTTTGGTGGAGTGCTGCACAGATGGTTGACCTTCTGGAAGGTTCTCCCATCTCCACAGAGGAACTCTGGAGCTCTGTCAAGAGTGACCATAGGGTTCTTGGTCACCTGCCTGACCAAGACCCTTCTCCCCCAATTGCTCTGTTTGGCAGGGCGGCCAGCTCCAGGAAGAGTCTTGGTGGTTCCAAACTTCTTCCACTTAAGAATGATGGATGCCACTGTGTTCCTGGGGACATTCAATGCTGCAGACATCGGTGCCTCGAAGTGTCTCAAAGCTCTACAGACAATTCCTTAGACCTCATTACTTTTTTTGCTCTGACATGCACTGTCAACTGTGGAACCTTAGATGGACAGGGGTGTGGCTTTCCAAATCATGTCCAATCAACTGAATTTATCACAGGTGGACTCCAATCAAGTTGAAGAAACATCTCAAGGATGATCAATGGAAACAGGATGCACTTGAGCTCAAATTCTAATCTCATAGCAAAGGGTCTGAATGCTTATGTAAAGAAGGCATTTCTGTTTTTATTTTTAATAAATATGAGGTATTGTGTGTAGATTGCTGAGAATTATAATTTATTTAAAGCATTTTAGAATAAGGCTGTAACGTAACAAAATGTGGAAAAAGTCAAGGGGTCTGAATACTTTCCGAAGGCACTGTATGTAAACTCAACAACAAAAAGAAACGTCCCCTTTTCAGGACCCTGTCTTTCAAAGATAATTAATTAAAATCCCCAAAACTTCACAGATCTTCATTGTAAAGGGTTTAAACACTGTTTCCCATGGTTGTTCAATGAACCATAAACAATTAATGAACATGCACCTGTGGAACAGTCGTTAAGACACTAACAGCTTACAGACGGTAGGCAATTAAGGTCACAGTTATGAAAACTTAAGACACTAAAGAGGCCTTTCTACTGACTCTGAAAAACACCAAAAGAAAGATGCCCAGGGTTCCTGCTCATCTGCGTGAACGTGCCTTAGGCATGCTGGAAGGAGGCATGAGGACAGCAGATGTGGCAAGGGCAATAAATTGCAATGTCCGTACTGTGACACCTAAGAGAGCGCTATAGAGAGACAGGACGGACACCTGATCGTCCTCGCAGTGGCATCCCACGTGTAACAACACCTGTACAGGATCGGTACATTCGAACATCACACCTGCGGGACAGGTACAGGATGGCAACAACAACTGCCCGAGTTACACCAGGAACGCACAATCCCTCCATCAGTGCTCAGACTGTCCGCAATAGGCTGAGAGAGGCTGGACGGAGGGCTTGTAGTCCTCCCCAGACATCAACGGCAACAACGTAGCCTATGGGTACAAACCCATCGTCGCTGGACCAGACAGGACTGGCAAAAAGTGCTCTTCATCAAGTCCCATTGAGCACATCTGGGACCTGTTGGATCGGAGGGTGAGGGCTAGGGCCATTCCCCTCGGAAATGTCTGGGAACTTGCAGGTGCCTTGGTGGAAGAGTGGGGAAGAGTGGGGTAATATCTCACAGCAAGAACTGGCAAATCTGGTGCAGTCCATGAGGAGATGCACTGCAGTACTTAATGCTGCTGGTGGCCACACCAGATACTGACTGTTACTTTTGATTTTGACCCCCCCTTTGTTCGGGGACACATTATTCCAGTTCTGTTAGTCACATGTCTGTGGAACTTGTTCAGTGTATGTCTCAGTTGTTGAATTTTGTTATGTTCATACAAATATTTACACATGTTAAGTTTGCTGAAAATAAACGCAGTTGACAGTGAGTGGACGTTTCATTTTTAGGGAATAGGCCATTTGGCTTGTAGCAATGCTGTGTATTCAGCATTGCGCTGCCAGACTCCGGTGGTGAATTCAAGTTCAAATATGCTAAAACATAGTTTATGATATTACAATGTTATTACCATCGACAATGACTGTCAAACATCATTGATACATAAAATTGCCAAACACTACTTTAGAATCCGTGGTCCTACTGAGACCCAGCCACCACTTTACCTTGACCTCTGCATCCTGGTCTCCATCTACCTCTATCAGGGTGTACTTCCCCGGGTGAGACAGAAAGTTGTCCCGCTCCTTCCAGCTGTTCTTCGTCTTGTCTTTGAACTTCTTCTCAAAGTCTTTGATGGCTTTGTCTGGGCTGTTGGAGAGGTCTGATAGGTTTGACTGACCCGTTTCTCCCTGTAAGGGAGAGAGGAGAAGATGATGCTTCAATTCTGGGTGCTCAAGAAATTAATAGCTTAGTATTTAAGATAATTAACTAAAATGTAGATTTACTACTAAAATATACACAGGAATGTGTAGTAAACTACCATCGTGTCTTTGTCTAAAATTAAGCTTACCACTCTCCCCCATCTGGTCCAGCAGTAGTAAGAGTCATCTATACACAACACTTGAATGACATAAAACTTGTTGTTGTTATTTCCAATGTTGGTCTGATTCAGCATGCAATCATAATCTTCATACACCTGTGGGGGAGATTAAAGGAGGAACATGATTCAGGAAAGCAGTCAGATAAAAAATGGGCACATTCATCTATTGCACTGCACAGCAGTCTGTCCTACTAACATGACTGCAAAGATGATCAAACAAATCAAGTCAAATACCTGTAACTAGTGACAGTTTCTCATATTCTGCTACATATGAATGATTAGCAAACATGCTGTAGCAACACACTGGTCTTTTGAAACAGCTATAACTGAATGCAGCATATACAGTAGATGTGACCTTCCACACTCATTATCTCAGGTGTCTTGGGGGAGCATACATTACAATTGAGCAGAGGTAATGTCATGAACAAGGAAAGAAGAGAATAGTCCCCTTCTGTATTAGATGAATACAAGGGGCAAGTGTCTCTCACTCTCAGGGAGTTTACTTCCAACTGAAACTATTACTGTACCCTACATGTCACTTCTAAGGTTTGTATATTGGAAAGTAGTCAAACCTCATTGAATCTAAATGAAGGGTGTGGCTGAACTGAAAGCCATACATTGTCATAGCCTTTACAGTTAGTGTGTGACAAGTGCTTCAATCACAGTAACACCTTCAAAGTACCTCAATGAGTAACACTGACTGCACAGGAGGACTTTTGAGCTGAAATAGTACACAATACATTTTTGTATGATTGGTGGCACAGGCAGCATAATAAATAGCCTACTCCTTGCCTTGATATGGCATGATGTCCAACTCACCCTTCCTGACTGCTGTTCTGACAGCAAGCAGTGCTCATCCGCCTTCCTTTTGCCCTTAACTTCTGGCCCTGCAGCCTTCAGAGCCTCTTTGGCAGAGGTAAAGGCATCCTTTGGTGTGTCAGGCTCTTGCTTGACCTTCTTTCCACCCGCTTTATTGGCTTTGGTGGATGAGGCAGCCCTTTTCTTTGGTGCCATCCCTGATCTGTATTTCAATCACTGCAGAAAAAAGAAACATTATGCATCATCAACACACTAAAATTTGAAGAATGAATGATAGTATTGATGCACTTAAGGCAGGTGCTTTTCACTTAATCCCCTTTCACCTTTTCTGGCACACTGGCCAATGGCAGTGGTGTTTTGATACAGCTGAGTGAGGCGGGGTACTTCCAGTAACACAGAAGTAGCAGCAGCAGACACAGAAGACAAGCTCTGACGTGGCTGGTAAATTCCCTGACCTGTCTAAGGAGGCACTGAGGAGGTTGTGCGAGTGCTAATTAGCTAGCTACAGCAGCTGTCCTAGATGTATTTCCATGTACAACCCCTCAGTAATGTTTAGGTAGATAGCTAGCTAGTTTAGTTAGCTTGGCGCAAAGTCCAATAACTTCATTTTGTGGGTGTGTAGCTAGCTAGCTAACGTTAGCTAAACGCCGTTGGTATCGAGAAGTTCACGCACTAGCGTTAGCTAGCTAACTACAAGGCTATGGATGCCGCTACGGTTGACAGAAATTGGAAGCTAGCCAAATAATTTGCGAACCTTTATCGACTTGCTACTTACCTTAGAGCAGGTATTCGGCAGCTCGAGCGGTCACTGTCAGAAGTAGCAGAACACAATATTTTGACAGACACACTTCTCACCGACTGTCGAGGAAGTTCTACTTCCGCTTTTAGGGGGGGGGGGGGGGGAGTGGCATTCAGAAAGTTGCAGATAACTGGAGGCCCACCGGATCAACCCCCCCACCACACACACACACACACACACACACACACATACACACACACACACAAGGTGCAATTTCGAAATGTTATTGTTCATCCGCAGTTTTTCTCTTATTATGTTAGTCACTGACAGTCACTCAATTAGACCAAGTCAGCTAAAACATTTTAGATTGGTAAATTTGTCTAGCCATCTATCTAAAATGGCAGTAATCATGGTCGAAGTAATGTTAGTCACTCTCACTCAGATATCATATAAAAAAACTGCTAACATTTCTCTCCACCCCATGGCAGTGTGTAGACTTGCAGCAAACTTGCTTTAAAAGTACAACATTTTCTCTACGACCCATGGCAAAATGTGTAGAATTGCAGAAAATTAACTCTGAAACATTCTCTCTGCTGTCAAGAGGGGGGCCGCTAAAATGCTTTGGGGGCAAAAGGCTAGTGCTAGTGCGGGCTCTGGGTGCATGTGTGGGTATGGATTTGGGTACTGCAGACCCATGAGCCACTACGTGGCGGACCCATGAACCCCTCATGATGAGTTCAGATGTTTTGTGGCCACCACCCCCATCAATGTTGCCCATCCCTGTTATAGAGAGACTGTCCATTCAAGGTGTGGTCCGTAATTCATATTACACACTGAAACCTTCATGTGCACTTTATTTGATAGGGAATTCAATCAGAATTTCTGAATTCAATGTTCTGCCATTCTGTATTGAATACAAAAGTATTATCAGGCATTGAAAACGCATTGGCAATTGGTCCTCATAAATAAGGGTCTGCTACCAAACTACTACAGGTAGGCTATTGTTGCAAACACTATTATACAGAAGAAGAAGAAGACTGCTACAGATGGCATAATTAGAGTTGTTCTGATCAGAGTTGCCTGGTCTCTGTCTGTCCTGTAACGTCAACCTGAGAGTAGTTGGGCACAAGCTGTCAAAACGTTGAATTCAACTTGTGCAATGTGAGGATTCAGGTTTCTGTTTCTTTTCCAAAATGTCTCGCATACCTGTGGAAGGCAGACTCAGGCTCCAGCTGGATTCTGGCTTGAATGTGATTTACACCAGCCTACCTACAGTACCTGACCTGACCCCACAGCAGCCTCTGAGAGCCCTGCCTTACTGACATGACCTTTGCCTCAAGGAGACTCGTGATGGGTGAGCCAGCCTCCAGATTGCACCCAATCACAGCTGCACACTGCCCTCTCTGACTCAGGTGGCAGGTGTGACTGTTTTATCAACCATGGTCTGGCCATTCATGTACAACTTGATTTGTCTGCCCTACACTGTTTTATTTTAAATGGTCATATCATATAGTACTGTATTATGATATAGGTTAATATTTGCTCAGATTATGGCACACTATATTGTCCAATCACTGGTGAAAGTGTAGCCGGTGTAACTTTTAAACAGAGAGCTCTCTATACCTAAAACTCTTCCATTACTCATATTAACAGACCTTATCAACTTTGCAGTGCGTGATTGGAATGTCTCATATGATTACTCAATTATGTTAACATGTGACTGTGAATGTCTGGGTGTCAGGACCAGTTTTTACAGCCTGGTCTCATAGACTGGACGAAACATAGTAAATGTTAATCCGGGACACTCAAATTAGTATGAAATGTTACTTTTGATATGTTTATATAAGACAGATAGTTACTTAAGGTAAAAATGAAAGTAGGGTGGGTGGGTGGTCTGGTGGGCGTATAACACAAATGTCTAGCAACCCAAATCATGCACAACTTTAGCATTTTAGCTAATGAGCAAATATTAAACTACTTACTACTTTTCAGTTATTTTGCAACTACTTAGCATGCTAGATAACCCTTCCACTAACCCTAACCTTAACCCTTTCAGCTAACCCTTCCCCTAACTCTTACCTTAACCCTTTAACCTAACTACTAAACTTAACCCTAACCATAACCCTAACCCCTAACCTAGATAACATTAGCCAGGTGCCTCAAATTAGCCACCTAGATAATTCATAACATATCATCCATTTCTGCAAATTTGTAACATATTGTACATTTTGCAAATTCGTAAAATGTTGTACTTTTTGCAAATTCATAACATATCATACGAAATGGGTCATGGACATCGACAAATTAATACATACCATACAAAACATAACATAATATACTAAAGAGGGGTTGTTTTAAATGTGGAAGACACAGTTCAGTTGAAGGCATTCAGTTGTACAACTGACTAGGTATCCCCCTTTCCCTTTTAATGGAGTGTCTCGGTTTAGAATCATCCGAAATGCTCTGAGACCAGGTTGGTTTTTAGTGTGATTGCACTCACCAATATTGGCACACAGAATGTATTCATAGCCAGCTATTCCTATTTATTGGTGTGATCGTATGCACTCACCCAAATTAAAGAGTATAAGCTTCATAATGGATACTGATGTAGAAAATTACCAATTTGCAGTGCAGAACATCCCTGCCGGCCAAACCCTCCCCTAACCCGGACGACGCTGGGCCAATTGTGCACCATCCCAGTCGCGGCCTGCTTCAACAGAACCTGGACTCGAAACAGGTTCTCTAGTGGCACAGCTAGCACTGTGATGCAGTGCCTTAGACCACTGCACCACTCGGGAGGCCTTGTAGGAGTTTTTTTAATGAATCTAAATAAGCCATTTTTCATATCACTAACTTTTTTCCGCCTTTTGCTTATATCTGAAAGGAATTGCCGGTATCAAAGCCATAACTATTATTTCCCACCTACAACCTACTAGCCTAATCATTTTGGTAAATGTCTGCCTACAGCATAGTATTGATGGGGTTCACCTTGGGGTCATGATAGGGGCTGCACCAAATGTTTGATGTATTATAATAATTGATTATTGAATATCTTTTGACGAACATATCAAGACTGTTTCAAGGACAGCTTTTTTCCATCTACGTAACATTGCAAAAATCAGAAATGTTCTGCCCAAAAATGATGCAGAAAAATTCATCCATGCTTTTGTTACTTCTAGGTTAGACTACTGCAATGCTTTACTTTCCGGCTACTCGTATAAAGCACTAAATAAACTTCAGTTAGTGCTAAATACGGCTGCTAGAATCCTGACTAGAACCAAGAAATTTGATCATATTACTCCAGTGCTAGCTTCCCTACACTGGCTTCCTGTTAAGGTAAGGGCTGATTTCAAGGTTTTACTGTTAACCTATAAAGCGTTACATGGGCTTGCTCCTACCTATCTTTCCGAGTTGGTCCTGCCGTACATACCTACACGTACGCTACGGTCACAAGACGCAGGCCTCCTAATTGTCCCTAGAATTTCTAAGCAAACAACTGGAGGCAGGGCTTTCTCCTATAGATCTCCATTTTTATGGAATGGTCTGCCTACCCATGTGAGAGACGCAGACTCGGTCTCAACCTTTAATTCTTTACTGAAGACTTATCTCTTCAGTAGGTCATATGATTGAGTGTACTCTGGCCCAGGAGTGTGAAGGTGAACGGAAAGACTCTGGAGCAACGAACCGCCCTTGCTGTCTCTGCCTGGCCGGTTTCCCTCTCTCCACTGGGATTCTCTGCCTCTAACCCTATTACAGGGGCTGAGTCACTGGCTTACTGGTGCTCTTTCATGCCGTCCCTAGGAGGGGTGCGTCACTTGAGTGGGTTGAGTTACTGACGTGATCTTCCTGTCTGGGTTGGCGCCCCCCCTTTGTTTGTGCTGTGGTGGAGATCTTTGTGGGCTATACTCGGCCTTGTCTCAGGATTGTAAGTTGGTGGTTGAAGATATCCCTCTAGTGGTGCGGGGGCTGTGCTTTGGCAAAGTGGGTGGGGTTATATCCTTCCTGTTTGGCCCTGTCCGGGGGTATCATCGGATGGGGCCACAGTGTCTCCTGACCCCTCCTGTCTCAGCCTCCAGTATTTATGCTGCAGTAGTTTATGTGTCGGGGGGCTAGGGTCAGTTGGGTATATCTGGAGTACTTCTCCTGTCTTATCCGGTGTCCTGTGTGAATTTAAGTATGCTCTCTCTAATTCTCTCCTTCTCTCTTTCTTTCTCTCTCTCGGAGGACCTGAGCCCTAGGACCATGCGTCAGGACTACCGGGCATGATGACTCCTTGCTGTCCCCAGTCCACCTGGCCTTGCTGCTGTTCCAGTTTCAACTGTTCTGCCTGCGGCTATGGAACCCTGACCTGTCCACCGGACGTGCTACCTGTCCCATACCTGCTGTTTTCAACTCTCTAGAGACCGCAGGAGCAGTAGAGATACTCTTAATGATCGGCTATGAAAAGCCAACTGACATTTACTCCTGAGGTGCTGACTTGCTACACCCTCGATAACTACTGTGATTATTATTATTTGACCATGCTGGTCATTTATGAACATTTGAACATCTTGGCCATGTTCTGTTATAATCTCCACCCGGCACAGCCAGAAGAGGACTGGCCACCCCTCATAGCCTGGTTCCTCTCTAGGTTTCTTCCTAGGTTTTGGCCTTTCTAGGGAGTTTTTCCTAGCCACCGTGCTTCTACACCTGCATTGCTTGCTGTTTGTGGTTTTAGGCTGGGTTTCTGTACAGCACTTCGAGATATTAGCTGATGTACGAAGGGCTATATAAAATAAACTTGATTAGATTTGATTTGATTTGATTATGCGTTTGTTGTATTAATAGAAGGGGAAAGGCTATAAGACCCCTCCCCCACTACATTTATAGGGTCCTAGACTACAGATTAACAATCTATATATTCAATATAAGGTTTAATATTGTTCCACAGTTCTTTTCTAGTCTCTGCTTCTTATAAGAAACGGTCTGAGAGATGTGTGAGTTATTGCAGTCAAAACAGGGTGTCTGTGAGAAAGAGCCTCAAGGCTAAAAGAGATTCATAGACAGAACCCTGCAGGGGAGTGAAAGAGATAAGAGACAAGACAGACATACCACTATAAATCAACTTGGGGAGTGGACAATTACTGCTGAGCTTTTAGATAACACTGGAACTATTGTTTGTATAGCTGTGTGTGCATGGGCTTGGCCTCATGAGTAGAGGGTGTTGACATGGGTAGTGACATCACTAGGGGTTGACTGCAAGCACAATAAAGCAACTTGGACCCTTTCCTATTTTACAGAACTTACTCTGAAACATGCGTGCTATGTTCCCATTGTCAACTTCTGTCTGCAATTGCATTAATAAAGGTTTTTGATTGATTCACTGAAAGATATTGTCTGATTGCTGATTTCACCAATAAGCAAATGATTGACAAGGAACAAGGAACCTACCCCAACAGTATGAAGCGTAGCCGTAATGCTGAGCATTGGCACGCACTATGCTCTTAAACTCTTGATAATTGCTAAGCAGCGGCAGTTATTAACCATCCTCTTGCCAGTTCTTAACTTTGATGCATGTCACTTCTCACATCTCTTTGCATATCCCACCAAGCATGCAGTGTTTTCTTAACCACAACTGGATGGATCCATAAAGAATTACTGTGGGAATAACTATCACTGAATGATGAAAATATTGGAATAAAGTAGGCTGATGCAATTGAAGGCATGTATCAAATTGTTGTTTACTGAAACTACCAAAGGCCAAAGTCATCCAATCATTGTAGTAAATTTGAAGCAATAGCCCTAAATCTTGTAATGAATAGTGTGGTAATGGAGCAAGTTGAGGAGACTAAACTGCTTGGAGTAACCCTGGATTGTAAACTGTCATGGTCAAAACATTGATACAACAGAAGCTAGGATGGGGAGAAGTCTGTCCATAATAAAGTGCTGCTCTGCATTCTTAACAGCACTATCAACAAGGCAGGTCCTACAGGCCCTAGTTTTGTCGCACCTGGACTACTGTTCAGTCGTGTGGTCACGACTATATTTGAGATTCTTCAAATGGCCACCTTTTGCCATGATGACAGCTTTGCACACTCTTGCCGTTCTTTCAACCAGCTTCACCTAGAATGCTTTTCCAACAGTCTTGAAGGAGTTCCCACATATGCTGAGCACTTTTTGGCTGCTTTTCCTTCGCTCTGCCGTCCGGCTCATACCAAACCATCTCAATTTGGTTGAGGTCGGGGGATTGTGGAGGCCAGGTCATCTGATGCAGCACTCCATCACTCTCCTTCTTGGTAAAATAGCGCTGACACAGCCTGTGGGTGTGTTGGGTAATTGTCCTGTTGAAGAACAAATTATAGTCGCACTAAGCCCAAACCACATGGGATGGTGTATCGCTGCAGAATGCTGTGGTAGCCATGCTGGTTAAGTGTGCCTTGTCACCAGCAAAGAACCCCCAGACCATAACACCTCCTCCGCCATGCTTTACGGTGGGGAAAAACACATGCGGAGATCATTTGTTCACCCACACCACGTCTCACAAAGACACGGTGGTTGGAACCAAAAATCTCCTATTTAGACTCCAGACCAAAGGACAAATTTCCACTGGTCTAATTTCCATTGCTCGTGTTTCTTGGCCCAAGCAAGTCTTTTCTTATTGGTGTCCTTTAGTAGTGGTTTCTTTGTAGCAATTCGACCATGAAGGCCTGTTTCACACAGTCTCCTCTGAACAGTTGATGTTAAGATGTGTCTGTTACTTGAACTTTGTGAAGCCTTTATTCAGGCTGCAATTTCTGAGGCTGGTAACTCTAATGAACTCTGCAGCAGAGGTAACTCTGGGTCTTCCTTTCCTGTGGTGGTACTCATGAGAGCCAGTTTCATCATAGTGCTTGATGGTTTTTGTGACTGTACTTGAAGATACTTTTAAAGTTCTTGAACTTTTCTGTATTGACTGACCTTCATGTCTTTAAAGTAATGATGGCCTATTGTTTCTCTTTGATTACTTGAGCTGTTCTTGCCATAATATGGACTTGGTCTTTTACCAAATAGGGCCATCTTCTGTAAACCCCCCACCTTGACACAACACAACTGATTGGCTCAAACGCATTAAATTCCACAAATAAACTTTTAAGAAGGCACACCTATTAATTGAAATGCATTACAGGTGACTACCTCATGAACCTCTCTTTCTAAAATTATCCGCCGCCATTGTTGCAACCCCTATTACCAGTCTGTTCAACTTCTCTTTTGTATCGCCGAGATCCCTAAAGATTGAAAAGCTGCTGCGGTCATCCCCCTCTTCAAAGGGGGTGACACTCTAGACCCAAGCTGTTACAGACCTATATCCATCCTGCCCTGCCTTTCTAAAGTCTTCGAAAGCCAAGTTAATAAACAGATCACTGACCATTTCGAATCCCACCGTACCTTCTCTGCTGTGCAATCCGGTTTCCGAGCTGGTCACGGGTGCACCTCAGCCAAGCTCAAGGTATTAAACGATATCATAACCACCATCGATAAAAGACAGTACTGTGCAGCCGTCTTCATCAACCTGGCCAAGGCTTTCGAATCTGTCAATCACCGTATTCTTATCGGCAGAATCAACAGCCTTCGTTTCTCAAATGACTGCCTCGCTTGGTTCACCAACTACTTCTCAGATAGAGTTCAGTGTATCAAATCGGAGGGCCTGTTGTCCGGACCTCTGGCAGTCTCTATGGGGGTACCACAGGGTTCAATTCTCGGGCCGAATCTTTTCTCTGTATATATCAACGATGTCGCTCTTGCTGCGGGTGATTCCCTGATCAATCTCTACGCAGATGACACAATTCGGTATACATCTGGCCCTTCTTTGGACACTGTGTTAACAAACCTCCAAACGAGCTTCAATGAAATACAACACTCCTTCCATGGCCTCCAACTGCTCTTAAACGCTAGTAAAACTAAATGCATGCTTTTCACCCGATCGCTGCCCGCACCCGCCAGCCCGACTAGCATCACTACTCTGGACGGTTCTGACTTAGAATATGTGGACAACTACAAATACCTAGGTGTCTGGCTAGACTGTAAACTCTCCTTCCAGACTCATATTAAACATCTCCAATCCAAAATAAAATCTAGAAACGGCTTCCTATTTCGCAACAAAGCCTCCTTCACTCACGCCGCCAAAATTACCCTCGTAAAACTGACTATCCTACCGATCCTCGACTTCGGCGATGTAATTTACAAAATAGCCTCCAATACTTTACTCAGCAAACTGGATGCAGTCTATCGCAGTGCCATCCGTTTTGTCACCAAAGCCCCATATACCACCCACCACTGCGACCTGTATGCTCTCGTCGGCTGGCCCTCGATACATATTCATCTCCAGACCCACTGTCTCCAGGTCATCTATAAATCTTTCCTAGGTAAAGCTCCGCCTTATCTCAGCTCCTTGGGGGGGGGGGGGGGGGGGGGGGTACTGTCACGTTCTGACCATAGTTCTTTTGTATTTTCTTTGTTTTAGTGTGGTCAGGGCGTGAGTTGGGTGGGTAATCTATGTTTTCTATTTCTGTGTTGGTTTTCTGTGTTTGGCCTGATATGGTTCTCAATCAGAGGCAGCTGTCAATCGTTGTCCCTGATTGGGAACCATATTTAGGTAGCCTGTTTTCTGTTGGGTTTTGTGGGTGGTTGTCTTCAGTCTTTGTGTGTCTGCACCAGATAGAACTGTTTCTGTTTTCACTTTTGTTGTTTTGTATTTGAAGTGTTCTGTTTTTTGATTATTTATTAAAGTAAGATGAACTCTAACCACGCTGCGCTTTGGTCCTCTCCTTCCACCGACGAAAGCCGTTACAATTATATTGTTGCAGGAGACTAATTGCACTTTAGATCCTGTTAAAGATTGCACCTCGGGTTCAAACTACTCCAACACCAAATCTAGGAAAATCATAGAGCATTTTATGAAGGCTTTAAACTTAATAGAGATTTGGAGAGAAATAAAACCAGATGATGTGGAATACTCCTGTTACTCTAGCACTCACCAGACCTATTCCCGAATACACTATTTTTTGATCTCAGCAGCATTACGTTCTAAAATAAGAAGATTGCTTTTATGACAGTATTGTCATCTCTGACCATGCTCCAGCATCTCTTATACATTCCGATTCTAATTTAGTAGGTGACCCACCTAAATGGTGCTTCCAACCTAAATGACTGCAAGATACAAGTTTTACAGAATACATTGGACAGCAAATTGACCTATACTTTTCAATTAATACTACACAGACTTCAGCTTGTACTAGATGGGAAGCCTGTAAAGCTTTCATAAGGGGTCAAGTTATACATTTCACCAGCTCCAAGTCAAAAAATACTTGTCAAAAAATGTAATTACTTAAAACTCTGGAGAGAGACATTTTCCTCACTAATTCCACAGGTGCACACAAGGAGTTGCTCTTGCTCAGGGCTCAATATAACATAATTTCTATGGGTAGAGCTGCAGAAAGCTTACTGAGACTAAACCTATAATATTATGACAAGGGTGAAAAAGCTGGGAAGCTGTTGGCCTGGCGAATCAAACAGCAGCAAGCAGAGAGAGCAATCAATTCAGGATGCAGGGGGAGCTGTGACAGTAGACCCTCGGGTGATAAACAATACCTTTAAATCCTTTTATGAAAAATGATCTGCATCAGAGTATCCTCCTGAAACTGATACTCAGGCTAGCTTTTTAGATAGATTCATCTGAAATATTGGGAAACTCCAATCTAAGGATATTCTTAATGCTGAGCTGACTGTGGAGGAAATTTCCAATGCAATTGATAGTATGAGGGTGGGGAGGGCATCTGGCCCAGAAGGGCTGTCCATTGACATCTACAAGAGATTTAAGAACAAACTTGTGCACTCCCCTCCTGGAGGTGTTTTTGGAATCTTACGAAACTGGTCTCCTGCCCCCTTCTTTGAGAGAAGCTCTGATCACTCTGCTCCTAAAACCTGGAAAGCTGCATACCAAATGTGATTCCTATTGTGCTATTTCACTTTTCAATTCTGACACTAAGGTTCTTTGTAAAGCACTTGCGAGGAGGTTGGAGGGTTTTCTCCCGGATGTGGTGGGTAGAGACCAAAATGTCTTTATACAAGGTCGTGAAGGATTGCATAATGTTAGGAGAGTGCTAAATGTTCTACATGCTAGAATTGGGTCGTCAGACACTGCGATCCTGTCGCTGGATGCAGAGAAGGCCTTTGACAGGGTTGAGTGGCCCTACCTATGTTAAGTGTTAATTCGTTTTGGTTGTGGTGAGAGCTTTTGTAAATGGATTAAGATACTACATACAAATCCCACTGCAGAGATCCTTACTACTAATACGGTATCTAAACGTTTTGACATCTGCAGGGGTTCTAGGCAGTACTGCCCTCTTTCCCCTCTCCTGTTTATCCTAGCCATTGAGCCTCTAGCCATAGCTGTTAGGTCCCATCCCAATAGTTCAGGTATCAGAATAGATCAGATGGAACATCGAATTTCCCTTTATGCAGACAATGAATTTTGTTTCTTACAGACTTGTGCAATTCCATACCCGTATTTCTGGACCTAATCAAAAAGTTTGGCGTGTTCTCGGGATACAAAATAAATAATGCAAAATCCTCAATTATGATGCTTAAGGAGGAGGAAAGACGTAGACCCACACCGCTGACTTTTTTTTTAATGCAACGGAAGGCTTTACATATCTCGGCGTTCGTATTGTGCCAGAGATTGACCACATAGTCTCAACTAACTATGACCCTGTCGTAGATTTAATAACTCAATCGATAGATAGATGGTCATCTTTACCTATATCTTTAATTGGCCGGATTAACATTCTGAAAATGAATGTCCTCCCAAAATTGTTGTATCTATTTCAGAACATTCCCTTGCCGCCACCATCATCCCTCTTTACAAGGCTAAAAAAGATGTCACTATATTTATCTGTAATAACAGACGTCCCAGAGTCCGCTTGTCTTTATCGTACCTACCGTATGACAGAGGGGGGTTCCATTTGCTTAATATCCAGTGGTACTACTGGGCAGCTCAGCTTCGCACTGCTATGTACTATTTTACCTCCGAGTCTCTCCCTTTGTGGATGGAGATTGAAATGTCTTCAGTTGTACCCAAATTACCCCTTAACTCTCCTCTACATATACTCAGCTGATATCAAGACACATAAAAATAATCCCTTGGTTTTTAATACGATCAACATTTGGTATAAGGTGCGGAAGTTCCTTGGTGAAACGCATTCTTTGTCATGTTTTAGTTATATCTGGGGAAACCACAATTTCACTCATGGAAGAGCTGATAGAGGTTTCAATCTATGGGCCAGCAAGGATTTAAGAAAAGTTTGAGACCTGTATAAAGAAGGTATTTTTATGTCATTTGAAGAATTCATAGCAAAATATGACATTCCTAGAATTTTTTTTTTTTAAATATATATTTACAGTTCTTATGGCTGGGGGCAGTATTGAGCAGCTTGGATGAATAAGGTGCCCAGAGGTGCCCAGAGTAAACTCCCTGCTACTCAGTTCCAGAAGCTAAGATATGCATAGTATTAGTATGTTTGGTTAGAAAACACTCTGAGGTTTCTAAAACTGTTTGAGTGATGTCTGTGAGTATAACAGAACTCATATGGCAGGCAAAATCCTGAGAAAAAATCCAACCAGGAAGTGGGAAATCTGAGGTTTGTAGGTTTTCAACTCATTCCCTATTGAAGATACAGTGGGATATTGGTCATGTTGCCCTTCCTAAGGCTTCCACTAGATGTCAACAGTCTTTAGAACCTTGTTTGATGCTTCTACTGTGAAGTGGGGGCGAATGAGAGGGGAATGAGTCAGGGCTCTGGCAGAGTGCCATGAGCTCGTGACGCTCGTTCACGTGAGAGCGAGCTCTGTTCCATTGCATTTCTACAGACAAAGGAATTCTCCGGTTGGAACATTATTGAAGATTTATGTTAAAAACATCCTAAAGATTGATTCTATACTTTGTTTGACATGTTTCTACGGACTGTAATGGAACTTTCTGACTTTTCGTCTGCTCGTGCGTCATGAATTTGGATTTGTGAACTGAACGCGCTAACAAAAGGAGGTATTTGGACATAAAGACTAACTTTATCGAACAAATCAAACATTTATTGTGGAACTGGGATTCCTGGGAGTGCATTCTGATGAAGATCATCAAAGGTAAGTGAATATTTATAATGTTATTTCTGACTTCTGTTGACTCCAACATGGCGGATATCTGTTTGGGTTGTTTTGGTCTCTGAGCGCCGTACTCAGATTATTGCATGGTTTGCTTTTTCCGTATTTTTTAAAAAAAATCTGACACAGCGGTTGCATTAAGGAGAAGTGTATCTAAAGTTCCATGTATAACACTTGTATTTTCATCGACATTTATGATGAGTATTTCTGTAAATTGATGTGGCTCTCTGCAAAATCACCGGATGTTTTTGGAAGTACTGAACATAACGCGCCAATGTATACTGAGATTTTTTTGATATACTGTAAATATGAACTTTATTGAACAAAGCATACATGTATTGTGTAACATGAAGTCCTATGAGTGTCATCTGATGAAGATCATCAAAGGTTAGTGATTAATTCCATCTCTATTTCTGATTTTTGTGACTCCTCTCTTTGGCTGGAAAAATGGCTGTGTTTTTCTGTGACTTGGCTCTGACCGAACATAATCGTTTGTGGTGCTTTCGCCGTAAAGCCTATTTGAAATCGGACACTGTGGTGGGATTAACAAGAAGTGTATCTTTAAAATGGTGTAAAACACTTGTATGTTTGAGGAATTTTAATTATGAGATTTCTGTTGTTTGAATTTGGCGCCCTGCACTTTCACTGGCTGTTGTCATATCGATCCCGTTAGCGGGATCTCAGCCCAACGAAGTTTTAAGGAGCTTCCTCACGGCTGCCCAGAACCAAAACCTAACAGAACCCCTTCTGTCCACTTTCGAAAATACAATCTCAACCCATTGTAACGGTAAGAGTAGAATTTCAGCTCTATACAATATACCAGAGTCTGGCTCAACCGAATCCTCTGCGCACAAACTGAACTCTTGGAAGGAAGATATTCGGGAGGACATAGTCTTGGACGAATGGAGTAGTATATGTACTAAGGCTCAGACACAGACTCTGAATACTTGGCTAAAACTACTGCAATACAATTGGTTGATGCGAACATATGTAACCCCTGCTAAGTTAAATAAGTTTAATAGTACAATTCCAGATACATGCTACAAGTGCAATCCCTCTAAAGGGACTCTGTTTCATTGTCTGTTGGACTGTGAGAAAATTCTATATGTTTGGAAGGAGGTATCACATATGATATCCCAAATAGTATCAGTAAAATTGCCTCTCCATTCCAAAGTGTTTATCCTGGGGTTGTACCCAATCAATCCTCATCTACAGAACCAAGTACAAACACTTATAGATATGTGTTGTTGCAAGCGAAACGTTTGATAGCTCTTGCCTGGAAAAGTCTGAACAGGTCTAGTATTGCCCAATGGCTTAGGGAAATATTGTCTTGCATAACAATGGAAAAGATAACATACAGTATATTGTTAAGGGTAAACAAGACACTTTTGAAAAGGTTTAGAGACCATTTGGGGATTTTGTTGAGCAGAGTGATGTGGGTGAAATATTGACTAATGAAGCGAACTCTGGGTAATGTACTATGCTTTGTGTGCATGTGGGGTGGTGGTGAGAGATATCCGATTGGCTTGTGGCGCTATCTTTCATCTGAAATTTGTCCCAAATATGTTCTATCTTATTGGATCAGACCACTGTAAAATGTATTTTTTGTGGTTTTATGCTTCTGTAACACTTTTGTTTTGTCTAAGATGTTTCATCATTTACTTATTTACATTTTTTAGTGATGTTAACTTTTGATGTGGTTTCAGGCTGGGAAAATAAGTGGAGGTGGTATAGCTAATCTATTTGTTTTCATGCAATAATGTAGCCCAAATCAAGTGTAGGCCTATTATTTTGCTAAATCGCATATAGACTCCAAACGCTTTTAAAAATATGATTGCTATTATTTTCTATCAGTATCACGATAAAGATAGTCTACTTTCAGTGAAGGACCCTACACCTGATCCCTAACAAAGTGGAGTGAAGGTAGAAAAAAGAAGAAACGTGGATTCAAAATATCACTTTTCATATGACAGCGGTTCATATTATTTGTATTTTATTCTGTTATTTTCCATTATATTCTTACTACAAAATATCTGGGTAGGTGTGTTGTCTGTTTAAAACTTCTTGAAAATAGGGGGCGACATTTTCGTTTTTGGCTAAAAAACGTACCCATTTGAAACTGCCTATTTCTCAGCCCCCGAAACTAGAATATGCATATAATTATCAGATTAGGATAGAGAACCCTCTAAAGTTTCCAAAACTGTCTTAATATTGTCTGTGAGTTAAACAGAACTGATATTGCAAGCGAAAACCGGAGGAAAATCAAAACCTGGAAGTGTATATTTTTTTTCAACCTCACAGTTCTGAGGCCTGTCTAACGAGCATTTAAAGGGATATCAACCAGATCTCTTTTTCTGTGTCTTCCCTATGGTGTCAACAGTCATTAGACAAAGTTTCAGGCTTTTATTTTGAAAAATGAGCGTGAAGGGGCACATTGCGTAAGTGGATAGGTGGGGGCTCTCAGAGTGAGCTCTGCGTAACAGAGAAATGCGGCCATTGTTCCTCCCGTTCGTAATGAATAAGCAACACTCTTGGTTGATATATTATCGAATAGATATTTGAAAAACAACCTTAGGATTCATGATAAAAAAACGTTTGACATGTTTCTGTGGAATTTATGCATATTATTTGGCATTCGTATGCGTTTTGGCAAATGCTCTTTACGGTGGATTTTGGCGCATAACGAACCAAACGAACGGGAGGTATTTGGATATAAAAGTAATATTTATCGAACATAAAGAACATTTGTTGTGTAACTGGGAGTCTCATGAGTGGAACCACCCGAAGATTATCAAAGGTAAGCGATTAATTTGATTGCTTTTATAACTTTCGTGGCCAAGCCAAGCAAGCTAATATAAGGCTAAGCTAATGTAGCATAGAATGCTACACTCACAAAAGCTTGGATTTCTTTCGCTGTAAAATATATTTTCAAAATCTGACATGATAGGTGGATTAACAACAAGCTAAACTGTGTTTTGGTATATTTCACTTGTGATTGCATGATTATAAATATTTTTAGGATATTTTTGAATTTGGCGCGCCTGCAATTCAGCGGTTGTTTAGGAAAGTGATCCCGGATACGGTATGGGTATTGAGTAGAGGTTTTAATGAACAAAATAATGAACTATTACATTCATTTGGACGTATCATAGGCCTAATAAACTCAAAATTAGCTAAGATTCCCAGAACATTAGCTAAGATTCCCATTAAGTTCTAGTTAGGGTTTTATCTAATATTATGATGATAACATCCCAAAAACATGTTTTTGATACCATCTTATTATTTTTAAAAATGTTTTAAATTAAATATCCTTGGAATGTTCTCCTAACGTTCACTAAAATGTTGTGCACACCATCTGTAACAACCACCATAGAACACTCCCCAAAAGTTCTCATTAGGCTTCCAGGTAATGTAATATTACAATTTACCAGTAATGTTTTCGCAGCAAACCAAAATTAAAAGTTCCCAGAACATTCGTAAGGTCACGCAAATGTTCTCATAACACAAAAACTGTCCATTTGTGGTGATGATTATAGACTGCTTGTATAAAACATTTTCCTGATGTTCCAAGAACGTTCCTATAACACATTTAATCTGTTATTTAAAGGTTCCCAGAATGTTTCATTAGGTTGTGGGAACAGTCTGGTGGGAAAATTGTGGGGACATCACAAAAGATATGTTCCTAAAACACCAAAACTGTCCTGTTGTGCTGACATTCAGATAATGTTTGTATCAGGGTGCACAAAACATTCATTTGATGTTGCAAGAATTTTGACAGAACAGCCTTTCTGAGTTCTTTAACGGTTCCCATAACATGTAATTAGGTTGTGGGAACACTGTGGGTACATTACAAGAGATAGGTTCCCAAAACACAAATATGCTCAGTTGTGATGACATTCATGCAATGTTTAAGTTAGGTTGCACAGGACATTCCCTGTTGTAAGAATTAAATAACTCAGTTTTTGACACAAACCGGTGCGCCTGGCACCTACTATATCAATAAGGGATCATAGCATTCACCTAGATTCACCTGGTCAGTCGATGTCATGGAAAGAGCAGGTGTTCTTAATGTTTTGTATACTCAGTGTACATTTTACTTTGTCTTGGAGGTCCTCAAAACATTTCAAGAACATTTTACAAATGTTTACCTAATATTACCACAACATTCTCAGCAAGCAAATTGAATCAAAGGAAATCAGATTGGAATACATCCCCGTTATGTTTATCTCCCGATTTAATGGCAATTCACGTTTGAGGACTGCATTGTAGATGATATAGAAACACATGGTATTTAATTTAATTAATAGGCCATTTGAACAGCATTAAATCATACAAACACAACCATATTTTTTTACACAACATATCCACACATGTGGGGTTTGAACCTGCAATGTTTGGTTCCCAAATTAGATTTCAGACATAAAGTTTGTATGTGAAAACTATTTCTAAGATACATATCTTAAGTTTTTACAAACTCACTTCACTTGCGCATAAGAGGAAGGCTTGCGCTACCAGTGCTGAAACATGTGCAGATCAAATACACAGCTGGAAAGGTTCTAAGCTGACATATGGAATTGTTTTAAGGTCATACCATGGATCATTTAGCTATTTCATAAAACAATTTAGGAACCCTTTAGGTACATATACATATATATATACATACATACATACAGTACCAGTCAAAAGTTTGGACACACCTACTAATTCAATATTATAATTTTTTTACTACTTTCTACATTTGTAAAATAATAGTGAAGACATCAAAACTATGAAATAACACATGTGGAATCATGTAGTAACCAAAAAAGAAAGTGTTAAACAAATCAAAATCTATTTTATATTTGAGATTCTTCAAATATCCACCCTTTGCCTTGATGACAGCTTTCACACTCTTGGCATTCTCTCAACCAGCTTCATGAGGTAGTCACCTGGAATGCATTTCAATTAACATGTGTGCCTTCTTAAAAGTTAATTTGTTGAATTTCTTCCCTTCTTAATGCATTTGAGCCAATCAATTGTGTTGTGACAAGGTAGAGGGGTATACAGAAGATAGCCCTATTTGGTAAAATACCAAGTCCATCATTATGGCAAGAACAGTCAATACGGAACATTTCAAGAACTTTGAATGTTTCTTCAAGTGCAGTCGCAAAAACCATCAAGCGCTATGTTGAAACTGGCTCTCACGAGGGCCGCCACAGGAATGGAAGACCCAGAGTTACCCTGCTGCAGAGGATAAGTTCATTAGAGTTACCAGCCTCAGAAATTGCAGCCCAAATAAATGCTTCACAGAGTTCAGGTAACAGACACATCTCAACTGTTCAGAGACTGTGCGAATCAGGCCTTCATGGTAGAATTGCTGCAAGAAACCACTACTGAAGGACACCAACAAGAAGAAGAGACTTGCTTGGGCCAAGAAACACGAGCAATGGACATTAGACCAGTGGAAATGTGTCTTTTGGTCTGGAGTCTAAATCGGCGATTTTTGTTTCCAACCGCAGTGTTTTTGTGAGTGAACGGATGATTTCCGCATGTGCATTTCCCACCATAAAGCATGGATGAGGAGATGTTATGGTGTGGGGGTGCATTGCTAGTGACACTGTCTGTGATTTATTTAGATTTCAAGGCACACTTAACCAGCATGGCTACCACAGCATTCTGCAGCGATACACCATCCCATCTGGTTTGGGCTTAGTGTGACTATCATTTGTTTTTCAACAGGAAAATTACCCAACACACCTCCAGGCTGTGTAAGGGATATTTTACCAAAAAGGAGAGTGATGGAGTGCTGCATCAGATGACCTGGCCTCCACAATCCCCGACCTCATCCAAATTGAGATGGTTTGGGATGAGTCGGACCGCAGAGTGAAGGAAAAGCAGCCAAGAAGTGCTCAGGATATGTGGGAACGCTTTCAGGACTGTTGGAAAACCATTCCAGAAAAGGTTTATCTCCATCTCTTCATTCAAAAACTTAGTCAAGGACACGCTTACTGACAGTTGTGGTTGCTTTGCGTGATGTATTGTTGTCTCTACCTTCTTGCCCTTTGTGCTGTTGTCTGTGCCCAATAATGTTTGAACCATGTTTTGTGCTGCTACCATGTTGTGCTGCTGCCATGTTATGTTGCTACCATGCTGTGTTGTCATGTGTTGCTGCCATGCTATTTTGTTGTCTTAGGTCTTTCTTTATGTAGTGTTGTGTTGTCCCTCTTGTCGTGATGTGTGTTTTGTCCTATTTTTTCACAGCCCCCATCCCCGCAGGTGTCACGCCCTGACCTTAGAGAGCTTTTTATGTCTCTATTTTGGTTTGGTCAGGGTGTGATTTGGGTGGGTGTTCTATGTTCATTTTTCTATGTGTTGTATTTCTTTGCTTTGGCCGGGTATGGTTCTCAATCAGGGACAGCTGTCTATTGTTGTCTCTGATTGGGAACCATACTTAGGTAGCATTTTCCCACCTGTGTTTTGTGGGTAGTTATTTTCTGTTTTGTGTTTCTGCACCTGACAGAACTGTTCGTTGTCATTTTGCTCTTTGTTATTTTGTTCAAGTGTTTTTTGAGAATAAATCATGAACACTTACCACGCTGCGCTTTGGTCCACTTCTTCATGCAACGATGACCGTTACAGCAGGAGGCCTTTTGCCTTTTGGTAGGCCGTCATTGTAAATAAGAATTTGTTCTTAACTGACTTGCCTAGTTAAATAACGGTTAAATAAAATTGTAAAAAAATGTATTTCATAGTTTTGATGTCTTCACTATTAATCTACAATGTAGGAAATAATAAAATAAAGAAAAACCCTTGAGTGAGTAGGTGTTCTAAAACTTTTGACCGGTAGTGTATTATATTTAGTGTCTTATATTTCATAATATATGTTACCTTATATGCTCATATACTGTGTGTGACTCATATTATTCAAATGTTTATTGCATATACACTACATTGCCAAAAGTATGTGGACATCCCTTCAAATTAGTGGATTTGGCTATTTCAGTGTCACGCCCTGATCTTAGAGAGCCTTTTTATGTCTCTATTTGGTTTGGTCAGGGTGTGATTTGGGGTGGGCATTCTATGTTTTTGTTTTCTATGATTTTTGTATTTCTATGTTTTGGCTGGGTATGGTTCTCAATCAGGGACAGCTGTCTATCATTGTCTCTGATTGGGAACCATACTTCGGTAGCCCTTTTCCCTCCTTTCTTTGTGGGAAGTTAACTTTATTTGTGGCACATAGCCCTTAATCTTCACGGTTGTTTTTGTATTGTTTATTGTTTTTGTTGGCGTCATTTTCTAATAAAAAGGAATATGTACGCTCACCACGCTGCGCTTTGGTCCAGTTCTTACGACGGCCGTGACATTCAGCCATATCCGTTGCTGACAAGTGTATAAAATCGAGTACATGGCCTTGCGATCTCCATAGACAAACATTTACAATAGAATGGCCCATACTGAAGAGCTCAGTAACTTTCAACATGGAACCGTTGTAGGATGTCACCTTTCCAAGAAGTCAGTTTGTCAAGTTTCTGCTGGCTAGATCTGCCCTGTTCAACTGTAAGTGTTGTTATTGTGAAGTGGAAACGTCTAGTAACAACAACGGCTCAACCGCGAAGTGGTAGGCCCATAAGCTCACAGAACGGGACCACCGAGTGCTGAAGCGTGTATCACATAAAAATCGTCTGTCCTCAGCTGCAACACTCACTACCGAGTTCCAAACTGCCTCTGGAAGCAACGTCAGCACAAGAACTGTTCGTAGGGAGTTTCATGAAATGGGTTTCCATGGCCGAGCAGCCGCACACAAGCCTAAGATCACCATGAACAATACCAAGCATCGTCTGGAGTGGTGTTAAGCTCACAGCCGTTGGACTCTGGAGCAGTGGAAAAGTGTTCTCTGGAATGATGAATTACGCTTCACCATCTGGCAGTTGCGAGACCGACGAATCTGGGTTTGGCGGATGCCAGGAGAACGCTACCTGCCCCAATGCATAGTGCCAACTGTAAAGTTAGGAGGAGGAGACCTAATGGTCTGGAGCTGTTTTTCATAGTTTGGGCTAGGCCCCTTAGTTCCAGTGAAGGGAAAACTTAACGCTACAGCATACAATGACATTCTAGACGATTCTGTGCTTCAAACTTGGTGGCAACAGTTTGGGGAAGGCCCTTTCCTGTTTCAGCATGACGATGCCCCCATACACAAAGTGAGGTCCATAGAGAAATTGTTTGTCGAGATCGGTGTGGAAGAACTTGACTGGCCTGCACAGTGCCCTGACCTCAACCCCATCAAACATCTTTGGGATGAATTGGAACACAGATTGCGAGCCAGGCCTAATTGCCCAACATCAGTGCCCGACCTCACTAATGCTCTTGTGGCTGAATTGAAGCAAGTCCCCACAGCAATGTTCTAACATCTAGTGGAAAGCCTTCCCAGGAGAGTGGAGGCTGTTATAGCAGCAAAGGGGGACCAACTACATGTTAATGCCCATGATTTTGGAATGAGATGTTCGAAGAGCAGGTGTCCCTTATGTCATAATACGTGTTTATAATATGTGTTAACATATATGTTATGGGAGCATTATTTCAGTTGTACTTGTAGTCATGGTAATAAAACGGAACAAACGACACAAAACAAACAATTCAATTTAATCCTATTCATTAGATTTTTTTCTCTCATCGCTTGTCAATTCAGCCATTTTACTGATGTGAGTTGTTCCCACATGTCCCTTTGTTGCACTCTGGCAGCGCTTAGTGACAGCATCTGAGGGGGATACGTTACAAATATAAGATAAAGAGCACAAAGAACAGTTAGGGGTTGGGTTTGGGGATATAAATGACTTTGTGAAAAGCTTATGAGATTCAGTTTAATAAGAAATCCTTGACCATTAGTGCCCTATTTGCAATGATTGATTTGTAAATTCAATTAAGGGATAGTTTACTTTTTTACATCTTATAGTCAGTTGGTGCCTCACCCTGAAAGTAGCCCATGTTCTGGGAGAAACTGTAATCCATGGTTCAGAGTTGTTTAAATAACCACTATTAACTTGAGGGGATTTGTCCACAAACATTAAACTTTGTCTAATTGCCACCATAAACCATATAGCAAGCTTCCGGAACATACACAAATAATAAACATGTAGCCTACCCATTAACTATTTACATACTTTATTGACTGTCACATTAGGTGGCTTGGAGTGCAAGGCATAAAGTGGCACAAACTGCTCTGTGTTCTACACCAGCAGAGGGCCCGTGCTACTTCTCCCCCTGACATTGTAGTCATCCACCTTGGTGGAATGGACTTGGGCTACACCAAGGGGATGTCACTGGTGCTGCAGATGCATGGATTTAGAGGTGGTCATCCAAATGTTTCCAGGACAACCGTAGTCTTCTCTGATATCTCTCAGTGGAGGAGCTAGATGTTCCAGTGGGATCAGAAGATAAACAAGTGCATAGAGAGGGCCCCACCATCAGCTGGTGTACGCATTTCAGGGAACACAATCCACTACCCTGCCAGCGTGTCCTTACTAATCGGTGTCCTTTGCAATGGAAAACCTCTCTGGTCTTTGTGCTTGAATCTGTGCTTGAAATGCATTACTCGATTGAGGGACCTTACAGATAATTGTATGTGTGAGGTACAGAGATGGGGTAGTCATTAAAAAATCATGTTAAACACTAATATTGAACACAAAATGAGTCCATGCAACGTATTATGTGACTTGTTAAGCACAGTGTTACTCCTGAACGTATTTAGGCTTACCATAACAAAGGGGTTGAATACTAAATTCCACTGGGGTATTGTGTGTAGATCAGTGTCACAAAATCTAAAATTATCTATTTTAAATTCAGGTTGTAACACAACAAAAGGGGTGTGAATAATTTCTAAAGGCTATGACACCAATGTCGATTAGCAAATCAACTTGATTGGAGGTATACAACACACTCCCCGCCTCTCATCATGAGCTGTCCGGCCATTACCGAGAACCACATAGGAGATTTTTAACAGAGTGGTTAGCATTATGAAAAAAATACTATTTATTACACCGACCTAGGTGTGATTTGAACCGACCTAGATATGATTTGAACATTGCACTTCAACCAATGCCATACTATTGCCCCCACATTACTACTACAATACTTGTTTTATTGGTCCATTTGCACGGATATTATAATTTTTTTGCTATCACTCTACACAACCTGACACACAACATCACAGGCTGGGAGCAGCACAGGGGCTGCGGCAAGTGCCTTGCTCAAGGGCACAACGGCGGTAAGTAGTATACAGGGATATTGAAACTGGATCAGATTTCCCCGCAGGCAGCTCAGGGGTTCGAACCTGCAACAAAGGCTACATTGGTGCTTAGAAAAACCTGTTTCATGTTGTGAATGTTTGAGGGAAACTGGCATGGTAGTAGAGGGATAGAGGTATGGGCCTAAGTCCCATCCATATGTCTCAGTGGAAGGCCTGGCTACACCCTATTACTCCAACAATGAATGACTTGAGTGTGTCAGGCAGTGGCGACCTGTGATTCAGGGCAGGTGGGGCTCTTTTCCAAGTTTAAAATGATAAACATTCAACATTAGCCATGCTGTCAATGAAGCTTGATTTGTGCCACGCTCAAAACAACTGTTAACTTCAGTGAGTTCAAGACAACTGGGAAGTCGGGAATAAACGAACTCCGACTGGGAAAATACGTTTTGAACTATCATCCAACTCTGAATTATAAATCCGGCCTTTTTCTGGAGCTACGACATGATTCGACCGTGTTTTTTTCCAGAGTTCCCAGTTGTTTTGAAAGCACCATAAATCCAAAGAATGCCAGACTTTGATGACAAAATTTGCCGATGAAGGACCGCCGCGCTACCTTCCTGTTCAAGTGAGTACAGCACAACAAGGTGAGTCCGAAAATGTATGCTGCTGCATAAATGATGTAATATGGCAGGGAGATATGTATATTGTAGCTAAGTAATACTAAGTGTATGTTGTGTTGTAAGATGTTAGTAGCCCATGTGCCTCACCCTAATAATTTGGTCTATTTACCCCTCTTCATTTTGTCTAATATACTGACTTGGTGGTGCACATGTAGCTTATAACCTGTTTTAGAGAAATGTAATTATTGAATATTGTAAGAACTTTCATTGTCTGCTTATATGCTCCCATTATTTATCCTGCGGTTCTGACTTGGTGTGCAGGGAGAACACTGTAAGAACGGCCCATGTTCTGAATTCTGTCGCTGTACATTTCAAAAGTGCTAAACAAATAGTTATATTTACTACGTCCGTCCTAGCTCGCTCATTAATGTCTTAATCGAAATTACGGATTGTAATTTCTTATCCGCTTGTCGTCCTCATATGCCATCGTTTGTACATCTCAATTTTCATTAGAAACCACATTTGTTGAAACAAGTCAGCCATATCAGCTATGTTTTTTTTAAAGGGAAGTGAATGAGGCTGAATTAACTGTTTCGCTGCCAGACAAGTCTCCACTGATAGCCAGGTGTAGCAGTGGTAAGATGTTGGGACTGCTATTGGGACAGATTTATCTAGGCCCTAGCAGTTTGTGGGTACCATTTGTCACTGTTATAGTGCAATTAATGTATTGTTTAGTGATGTATTGTGGCTTCGCTGGGATGCATCCCACTATTTTAATCCCCCCCCCCCCACCCCCCCACCACCAATATTTACATGCTAAAATCGCCACTGGTGTCAGGAATGGATCAGTCTCGTGAGGCGCCAATTTGCACTACTCATCATTTTTATTAGGTTAATGCAAAATGATGATGTCATCAAGGAGGGACAAGATTTATAACTTTTATGAATAATAACATAGGCTGTCATATTAGGCCACAATGGAGTGCTCATGGTCTGTGTTGAACAGATACAGTGCCCTGTTCCTGGCCATTACAACACGTGGCCTCATCTGGGGCACATTAGATTGTGTTAATCATCTGTTCTTTATGTGGGAAGGATATAATGTAGGTAAGAGTGAGCATTGATACTTCTATTAAGGAATGTACATTCTGTTGGCCTACTGTCTGGGATTGTACAAGTTAAAGGTATCAGCATCAATAATGTCATATTGCTCAAATTAGAATTGTATTTTGTGATGACAATCATGTAGATATAGTAGATCTTACTGCATTACACCTTTGTCACCATCTAAAGACATTGTATCACCAAATTATCCAGTGTACCAGCTGGATTTTGCCATCGTGGAGAAAGTTCACCTCCTGCACTTAAGATGGCAGTATTGAATCAGGGATTTGGTCCATCTTTCTGAGAAGAATCTCTCATGGGGAAAATCTCAATTGCATACTCCTCGCGTCAACTCTCCTCCTCTCCTTCTCAAAACTAATTGGAGGAGAAGTCCAGAGAGGAGGGACCTCTGGCTTTCTCATCCAATGGGATTTGAGAAGGAGACGAGGAGAGAGGACGCGAGGAGCATGTACTTGAGATCTTCCCATTGCCTCTTTAGACTCTTCCTCTGTACAACTGATGTTTAATGTATTCCAAAGGCACCTGAAGAGGATTTTCTCTCATATTAACTCATGTAGATGCTTGGGCTAATTTTCACTGAGTCTGTTTGGTCTGCAGACATGGCAGATGGTGAATTAAATAGACAAATATTTGTCATCTTTCTGATTTCACTCACCAACATAACTGAAGTAAGGAATTGCACAAGGAATTGCACAAGCTAATAAAATTGTATTTTGGAGAGGGATTGTACGATAAATATTTTAATCACAGTAATATTTGCTTATGCTTCTCGTACTGTCTCAAAATGATTTGCATTATTCCTCCTGATGTTAGCGTTTCGAGTTAGAATGTTAGAGCATTCAAGAGTTGAAGCGTCTCATTCGGTGGCAGTTTGCAGTGGGTCAAGGTACGCCACTGTGATTCTTCAATAAATCCATTAAGGCAAGCTTTGTCTGACTGAGAATGGCATTATTTTAAGCTGCTGGCATATTCTTATCAGTAATAAGTTCCTGAGATGTGGCCATGGTAGTCACATCAGGCCTCGTGAAAATGCCACGCTGTTAAATACCTGAAAGTTATTTTTAAATCCCCTTTCCCCAAATGCTCTGTGGGATTGAAGAAAAGTGGTAGCACAAGTATGGAAACAGGTTTACATGCAACATCATATCTTTCTGCCTCTACAGACTAGAGTTTGATGTCCTCCTTGGTGTCTCTGTGTTACGTAATGTGTCTTTTGATTGAGTGACAGTTTAACTACAACCCATTTCGTTTCAGTCAGACAGCCTGTGTATGAGAGTTATAGAATAGTCAACCCATATGTAGTTTTCATATGAATAAAATACACATTTTATTTACATAAATTACAAGAAAGCACAAACCGGTTCACCAAAATCTACATTAAAAACATCTTGTATATATTACATTTAACAGATTTACCATAATTTACTCCATGTCTCAAGTAAAATCTTCAATAAAAAGAAGGGCTATGATACGGAATCTTTATTGGCATCTCTTTTTAAAATCGCTACTAGTCATAGAATGGAAACAGAATCGGGACATTGTACTCACAGCACTTAGAGAACAACAAAATCAGTACAATCTTCTGTGTGACCTCTTTAATATCTGAAACAGCTGATTCTGGACTAGTGGTTATAGAACTCTGTATACAATGTTTGTCAGCAGAGGAACGTGAGGCTCAGTCAGTCAGTCTTCACAAGGAGGAAGTCGTGGAGTCCACCACTTCTCGCCCGTTACACACCGTTGGCACAATATTGGAGGCTGAAGCTTTAGAAAGAGAACAGTCCATTTTTAACAACAACATGATCAGATTACAATTCACTGAGTCAGATTAGTGGTTAGAGAAGAAGATGAGAGCAGGGGAGGGGAAAATAACGCCTCATTCTAAAGTTTGGTCTGTCAGCACACGACAGGGGTGTAGTGAAGTGATGCGTCTTCAGAAAGTATTCATACCCCTTGACTTAATCCAACATTTTTTGTGTTACAGCCTGAATTCAAAATGGATTAAATCTAGTTTTTTTCTCACCCATCTACACATAATACCCCATAATGACAAAGTGAAAATACTTTTAAAAAACTTTTTGGGCAAATGTATTGAAAATGAAATACAGAAATATCTCATTAACGTAAGTATTCACCTTTGGCAGCAATTACAGCAGTGAGTCTTTCTGGGTAAATCTCTAAGAGCTTTGCCCACCAGGATTGTTACATATTTGCACAATATTCTTTTTTAAATTCTTCAAGCTCGGTCAAGTTGGTTGCTGATCATTGTTAAACAGCCATTTTGAAGCCTTGCCATAGATTTTCAAGCCAATTAAAGTCAAAACTGTAACTAGGCCACTCAGGAACATTCAATGACGTCTTGGTAAGCAACTCCAATGTATATTTGGCCTTCTGCTTTAGATTATTGTCCTGCTGAAACCTGGATTTATCTCCCAGTGTTGGAGGATTTTGCCTGTACGTAGCTCTATTCTGTTTTTATCCTAAAAAACTCCCTAGTCCTTGCTGATGACAAGCATAGCCATAACATGATGCAGCCATCACCATGCTTGAAAATATGAAGAGTGGTACTCAGTGATGTGATTTGTTGGATTTGCCCGAAACACAATGCTTTGTATTCAGGACATAAAGTACATTTCTTTGCCACATATTTTGCCGTTTTACTTTAGTGCCTTATTGCAAACAGGATGCATGTTTTGGAATATTTTTATTCTGTACAAGCCTACTTCTTTTCACTGTGTCATTTAGGTTTGTATTGTGGATCAACTACAATGTTGTTGATCCATCCTCAGTTTTCTCCTATCACAGCTATTAAACCCAGTAACTGTTTTAAAGTCACCATTGGCCTCATGGGGAAGTCCCTGAACGGTTTCCTCCCTCTCTGGCAACTGAGTTAAGAAGGACGCCTGTATCATTGTGGTGACTGGGTGTATTGACACACCATCCAAACTGTAATTAGTAACTTCATCATGCTCAAAGGGATATTCAATGTTAGTTTATTTATTAGGTGCCCTTGGTCTTTGTGGTTGAATCTGTGTTTGAAATTCACCATTCAACTGAGGGACCTTACAGATAATTGTATGTGTGGTGTACAGAGATGAGGTAGTCATAGAAAAATTATGTTAAACACTTATTGCAAACAGAGTGAGACCATGCAACTTATTATGTGACCTGATAAGAAATGTTTTATTCCTGAACTTATTTAGGCTTGCCATAACAAAGGGGTTGAATACTTATTGACTGAAGACATTTTAACTTTTCATTTTTAATTAATTTGTAAACATTTCTAAAAACATAACTCTACTTTGACATTATGGGGTATTGTGTGTAGGCCAGTGATCCACATTTTCAATTTAATCAATTTTAAACGCAGGCTGTAAATCAACAAAATGTGGAAAAAGTCAAGGGGTGGTGATTTGTGGATACTTTCTGAAGGCACTTTATAGTGTAATATGTAGAAATATCTCAATGATGAACAATGGTACTGTAAAATTACATTTTAACGACCATGATGGTAAAAATGAGGATGATAATAATGATAATGGTGATGATGAAGGTTGTGTTTGCCTGCCGGCTTGTACCTTGAGAGAAGCTGGATCCGGGGCCGGTGGTGACGCTGAAGCGGGTAGTGGCCACCCTGAGAGAGGTGACGTTCTTCTGGGGCTGGAACAGGATGATGTGGGTCTTAGGGGCAAAGAGGCAGCCCAGCACCACCGAGCCACTCAGACTGACAGAGATACACATGGTGGTGGTCTGCACCTGAAGGGGGGAGAGCGAGAGAGGGAGAGGACGGGACCAGAGACAGGGATTACACATCTGATAAAGCCATATTATGGAACACAATACAGCATAGAGACTGAGGAATGTCAAAAAGCTAACAGTAGCCGGACAACCTCAGGAAATAGAAGGTTCCATGTGTGATTGTGTAGTGCTGCCAGCAGCATCTGAGAGGAGAGTGGTGTGAGTGAGCTGTTTGTTTGCCTGTCAGTCCCTCACTTAAGCCCCCTCCACCTCCCCTCCTCCCTTCCGTCCGCCCACATGCAGTTGTGTGTCATCAGCTAGTCCTTTTATATCCAGCCCTGCTTTGTCTTTGTCTCTTCCGAGATGCCAGTTTAGTTATAGTGCAGCCTATAGGTAGTGGTGCATGGTGAGTGGGTGTTGGGTACATCTTGCCAGCCTGCCATCCCACACACTTCCCAGGCTCAGCAGGTGTCTGTCCATGTCTCCCTGAATACTAATATCAGCATTAGAATGAGTTGGGCTGGCAGGCAGAGAGCACTCAGCAGTGGACACGACGTTCAAGCTGTGCTGTGGTCCTTCACTCACTGCTGTCACAGACAGAAGGCTACAGAGAATGCAAATTCACCATAACATGACACAAGTTAATCTTTGAGTTGTGTAGCGAGTCCAATGTGAAATGCACTAGAAATAAATATTGAATTGTCGACAGCCTCTACTTCTGGCAGTCTCTTTGTTGAGCTGAATACTGTCTGTCACATGTAGGCTGCTGTACATTATGTTAAAACATTTATCCATCTTTTTTAATCTGGTTCATAAAATACCTAAAAGCTCGGATAAGAAACTGATGTCAACCTCATGTAACCTGTAGTATCATCAAAGAGTACACAGGTGCTATGTTCCACACTTTGTATTCAGAAATAGTCTTAATAACACTGCAATGTGGGCAGCGTAGCCTTCTGCATAATCATAAGCTTCTAATTGATTTTAATAATGGAAAGATGTGTATTAGGAACTGCAGAGAGCTGGGAATCTGCCTTCTCAGTAAGACAAACTGTGTTTTCCAAGAGGGTTGAATTCAGGATGCAGAGCATGGCAACTCTGGATGTTCCCAGCCTCCTCTCACGGTGTGTGTGATTCAGTTGTTCATTATGAAAACTGACAAAGATTTTTGTAAGTACTCTCGATAAAACTGTTTTAAAAAGGCTGTGTAGCCTGTGGAAGCCATACTCTACGTATATTCAGGTGTATTATTCCACAAAGAATCTAACCCTCACAGGGATATATATATTTTCAGAAGGGGAACGTACAACATGATTAGGTGATTTTAGGGCTTCTTTTGGCTTGTAGGAGAGAATGGGCAGAGGCATCATGCTCAGATTTTTTACAATTATTTATATAAAGGTCTGTCAGGGGTAATTTGCGAAGGGGGCACACTGACTGGACCAGGCAAAGAGTAATCCTCCTATTCTCCTTAGTAAGTGGTTCCTTCCATGGTGCACTGAGGAGCAAAGATATGCTAGGTAGGACACTAGATACTCTAGTGCATGCAGACAGTATCGTCAGTGGAGGAGGAGAGAGAGTGTCCAGTAACACACACAGTGTTTGATTTTATTTTAGCTGCCAGTGATGGGCAGGACCCGGAGGTATGTTTGTAAATTCATTTGATCAAGCTATGTAGCCTATTGATTCTTTCTTTGATTAATATATAAAATGAAAATCCTTTGTTGTTTCTCTGTAATTCTAGCCACCTAGCAATTTTATGAAGTTGGCTTTAGCTAGCCAGCTAGATATGTTCCCAATCTCCCAACCTAATAACTAACTGCCAAGCAATTTCAGGCTATCAATCATGTTAGAGTAGCTTTTCTAATTATCTTAGCTGGCATGCCTGCTGGTAAGGTTGCTAGACGTTAGAAAATAAATAAATACATTGCTGTAACTCTCGGGTTATTATACTATACCAGTGTGGCAGTTGTACTAAACTCCTAAGGCATAACAGTTCTTAAAGAATCAATGTGAATCATTCATTAACATGACAATTGGACAGGTAAAGAGGTATGCTTAGATAACCTATGCTGAATATATTTTTTAATACAGTATAATTAGGCATAATGATTATGACTCTACAGTGCAGGAAAAAGCTGTTTCAGGTGTTTGAAAAATGACCCCTCTGGACCACCCCCATTATAAAGAAAGGTTCCTTCGCTACCACACCCACAACAGAAGCGCAATCATGGCTTCGGATTCACAGGTGGTCGGTTTCCTCTAGCTTCCACAGCCACAAATAATTTAAGGTCAGGGTTAGGCATAATGTTATCAGTGTGGTTAAGGTTAGGTTAAGATTAGGGTTAGGTTTCATATCAAATTTTAAGAAGAGAAATTGTAGAAATGGGCAGGGTTTATGACTTTGTGGCTGTAGTAACTAGTGACAACCCAAGGTCATTTCTGTGGCAGCAGAAACACTAAGGCTCATGGTTAGTGTCATTTTTGGCGCTCTTTATAACCAGGAAATGACGGTAAAAACATGACTTCTCAATACAGAGGTTGAAACATTGATAACCGATGGGCACTACATCAACATACAAATTGTTTTGCAATTTCGGGAGAAAATAGAACATCTACATTACACGGTAGTCCTAATATCGCTAACAGATCTCATGGTATATTTTAGGGATGAGGAGACTCTTCGTGATTCCTTACTAAAAGGGAGATGAAATCTGAAGACAAGTTGACAAGTTAAGCGAGACATATTAAACCAATCATATTCACTGTTTCAAACATTAACTTCCACGCTGCACAGGTGTCTTTTTAGTGCATAAAACTTTTTGGTTTCTTTTTTTAAAAACTTTCATTTAACTAGGCAAGTCAGTTAAGAACCTATTCTTATTTACAATGACAGCCTAGGAACAGTGGGTTAACTACCTTGTTCAGGGGCAGAACGACAGAGTTTTACCTTGTCAGCTTGGGGATTTGACCCAACGCTCTAACCACTAGGCTGTCTCTTCTTTAACATAAGATGTTGCTGTTATGCCTGAATTTTACCCAAAACCAACAAGGAAGTCTGCAGGGTTGATTAATTTAATTTCAGCAAGCCATGACACCAACCATCTCAGATTGTTCTGAAATGGTTTCTGTAGTTAGAAACAGATATGGTAACAGTTCCTGCAACATTATTATGTTGAAAGACAATTCGAACTTAAGCTAATTGATTGCACCCAAATTGGCCATTTAAATGTACAGGATTCATATGAAATTCATTAAATAAATATGAAGCTGTGGTTTGGTTAATTGTATATTCAACCTATGTAATGAATTTGGTGAGCTTTTTTTCCCCCAGTTCAGAGAAATTAGTCATTGAAGTTCTTAGGTTTATGCCCCATCATACAACCTGATATTACCAGGTTCTGATCACTAGATGGTGCTGTTCCTGGTATTAGGTGAAGAATGTGTGAAGAAACCCCCCCTCAAAGTTAATTCAAAAGTTAACATTCAAATGATAATGATTTATACATGTAGAGTGAAGAGTTAAAATTAGAACAATTTACACTACATGACCAAAAGGATGTGGACACCTGCTCGTCAAACATCTCATTCCAAAATCATGGGCATGAATTTTGAGTTGGTCCCCCCTTTGCTGCTATAACAGCCTCCATTCTTCTGCAAAGGCTTTCCACTAGATGTTGGAAAATTGCTTTGGGGACTTGATTCCATTTAGTCACAAGATCATTAGTGAGGTCGGGCACTGATGTTGGGCGATTAGGCCTGGCTTGCAGTCGGCGTTTCAATTCATCCCAAAGGTTTCGATGGGCTTGAGGTCAAGGATCTATGCAGGCCAGTCAAGTTCTTCCACACCGATCTCAACAAACCATTTCTGTATGGACCTCGCTTTGTGCACGGGGGCATTGTCATGCTGAAACAGGACAGGGCCTTCCCCAAACTGTTGTCACAAAGTTTGAAGCACAGAATCGTCTAGAATGTCATTGTATGCTGTAGCATGAATATTTCCCTTGACTGGAGCTAAGGGGCCTAGCCCAAACCATGAAAAACATCCCCAGACCATTATTCCTCCTCCACCAAACTTTACAGTTGGCACTATGCATTCAGGCAGGTAGCGTTCTTCTGGCATCCACCAAACCCAGATTAGTCGGTCGGACTGCCAGATGGTGAAGCGTGATTCATCACTCTAGAGAACACGTTTTCACTGCTCCAGAGTCCAATGGCGGCGGGCTTTACACCACTCCAGCCAATGCTTGGCATTGTGCATGGTGATCTTACACTTGTGTGCGGCTCCTCGGCTATTGAAACCCAATTCATTAAGCTCCCGACGAGCAGTTATTGTGCTGATGAGGCTTCCAGAGGCAGTTTGTAACTCGGTAGTGAGTGTTGTAACCGAGGACAGACGATTTTTACACGCTTCAGCACTTCCCGTTCTGTGAGCATGTGTGGCCTACCCAGTTCAAAGCTGAGCCGTTGTTGCTCCTAGACGTTTCCACTTCACAATAACAGCACTTACAGTTGACCGGGGCAGCTTTAGCAGGGCAACATTTGACAAACTGACTTGTTGGAAAGGTGGAATCCTATTACGTTGCCACGTTGAAAGTCACTGAGCTCTTCATTAAGACTATTCTACTGCCAATATTTGTCTATGGAGATGCATGGCTGTGCGCTCGATATTATACACCTGTCAGCAACGGATGTGGCTGAAATAGCCGAATCCACTAATTTGAAGGGGTGTCCACATACTTCTGTATATATAGTGTATTTTGTGTCCATATGCATCTAAAAAAAAATATCATATGAAAACAAAAAACAGCATTGAGGACTACTCATTCTTCATTTTATTCTTTCAGTTTATTTTCTTCATTGCATCTTCTTTTGCACTGATGTCGCTACATCCCATATCAGTGTTTCACAATCCTGGTCCTCGCGTTTCTCCAACAGTACACATTTTTGTTGTAGCCCTGGACAAACACACCTCATTCAACTCATTGAGGGCTTAATGATTAGTCGACAAGTTGAATCAGGTTATCTTGGATGCATGAATTTCACCTTTATGTCTATTACGACTGGAATCCGCAGCATCCACCCAAAGGGGAAATTCATGCATTCAAGTTAACCAGCAAAGTAATTTTCTCGGCAAACAGAAAGGACACATTCTATGTACCAAAAACAAGCATCATATTCTGCACAATTAAGGCACCAACCACTGCAACTGGTTGGCATTGGGTAAATCCCTTTGAATTCAATCACTTTTTGACAGCATCCATTTTGATTTGAATGACAACCTTCCATAAATATTTGCCCATTGTAGAAGTGCTCAGAAAGTTACTTTTTTGGACCTGAATGCCAAAACATTCAATAGATAAAAATGCTCAAATTTGACCCGTTTTTTCACAACCCACCATACCGTGAGACATCCATGTCTTCATCACTGAAAAGACAAATGGTTGAGATATAATATAAAAACTTACAAACATGGTTGTCAAACTTTTTTATAATTTCTGAAAAAAAATATTTTTCATAAATATTTAGTCATTTTTTAACCAATTATCTAAAAATGAGTAAACTCAGATTCTTTCATATTTGCATATGTTGTAGCTTAGATCCTATTTTACATAATCTGAGGTTTTTGTGTTGTGCCCGCCACCGCTCTTGAATGCTCTTGAATTTTTTATTTTATTTCACCTTTAGTTAACCAGGTAGGGCAGTTGAGAACAAATTCTCATTTACAACTGCGACCTGGCCAAGATAAAGCAAAGCAGTGTGACACAAACACAGATTTACACATGGGATAAACAAACGTACAGTCAATAACGCAATAGAAAAATCTATATACAGTGTGTACAAATGTAGTAAGATTAGGGAGGTAAGGCAATAAATAGGCCATAGTGGCGAAATAATTACAATTTAGCATTAACACTGCAGTGATAGATGTGCAGAAGATGAATGTGCAAGTAGAGTTACTGGGGTGCAAAGGAGCAAAAAACAAAAAACAATATGGGGATGAGGTAGTTGGGTGGGCTTTTTACAGATGGGCTGTGTACAGGTGCAGTGATCGGTTAGCTGCTCTGACAGCTGATGCTTAAAGTTAGTGAGGGATATATGGGTCTCCAGCTTCAGTGATTTTTGCAATTCGTTCCAGCCACTGGCAGCAGAGAACTGGAAGGAAAGGCGGCCAAAGAAGGAGTTGGCTTTGGGGATGACCAGTGAAATATACCTGCTGGAGCGCGTGCTACGGGTGGGTGTTGCTATGGTGACCAGTGAGCTGAGATAAGGCGGGGCTTTACCTAGCAAAGACTTATGGATGACCTGGAGCCAGTGGATTTGGCGACGAATATGAAGCGAGAGCCATCCAACGAGAGCGTACACGTCGCAGAATACAGGGTGGGTGTCATGTTTTGGCTGATAAATGTACTAACATGGGGATACAATTGACATTTCTACTTTCAAATGGAACACAAAGCTGGTTGCTGGTCCAAACCAATGTTATCTCTAAGCTTCCCAAGTGTGCGGAGGACTGCCTTGCAGAAGAAATAGCAACCCGCTCAGAAAAGCACGAGATTGACTTTACTTAACTTTCTAGAGTTTTCCCCATGAGTTAACACTATGAAGGTTTCCCTTTTCTGTGGGAATTGTGATCGAATCAATGTAATATTAGCCACCTTGTTAAGCGCAGCAGCACAGGGGATCCCAAGAGCAGACTCAGACCAGGAAACAGGGATGAATGAACCAAGATATGTATTGTAACACAGGGAGAGATGAAGTGCAGATCCAGGGAAGCTTGGATGAGTTGTAGTAAACCAGAAGTGGAGGCTGAGGTTGAAGTGAGCTGGGTTGGGACAGGGTAAGCAGGTCCGGAGGGGAATCCAAGGGAGTGATGGTGAGTTGAATACAGAACAGGGTAGCAGGGTGGTGAGATGTGAAACAGGAGACAGGAACCAGAGTCAGTGGCAAAACTGCAGTGAGAGGAGATAGTGTCAGGCAAGGAAACAGGCACAGCAGGATACAGGATCTTAAATAATAACAAATAGCTAGAAGCATGACTGACTGAACAGAGATTACGATCCGGCAGAGTGGAAGTGGCAGGACTGAGTATTTGTAGAGGTCTTGATTATGGAACGGGTTGCAGCTGGTGAAGATCCGCTCTGGCTCCAGCATACCTGTCTCCAACCACACAATCACACACAAACAGAAGGGGAGGGGGAGAAAGAGAGAGTGTCCTGAAGAAGTGGCTGCAGGTCAAGGAGACACCGGATGTCCACTAGGGGGTGTGGCAGGAGCAGATGTGGCACACCTTCAATGTAACATACTGAAACAAAACAAACTTTGCAAGAGATTTTGTTGTAAGCAGAATGTATCAGAGTAGGATTCTACTGCATTGACAGGCAAGACTCAGGCCCGTACTGGTGCACCATAACCAATCAGAGCTGCAGTAGGCCTATATGCAAATAGACCATTGCCATGTATGGATCTTTCCCATTAACTTTGAAGTACACTGTTTTTACAGCATGAGCAGTGGTGAGTAGATGTGCTTGTTTTGAGATCAAAGCGAGAGCTACATGTAGCTGAAGCATGCATGAGAGCACCAACTGTTCTGGACGACTGTGTGATCACGCTCTCCATAGCAGATGTGAGCAAGACCTTTAAACAGGTCAACATAATACGTACCTACAGACCACCATGTCCCTGTGCCCAAGAAAGCGAAGGTAATATGCCAAAATGACTACCACCCCAAGTACTCACATTGGTCGCCATTAAGTGTTTTGAAAGGCAGATCATGGCTCACGTCAACACCATCATCCCTGAAACCCTAGACCCACTACAATTTGTGTGTTTGGACCATGATAGTTTGTTGGTAATGTGGACACCAAGGAACTTGAAACTCTCAACAAGCTCCAATACAGCCCCTTCGATTTGAATGGGGGCGTGTTCGGCCCTTCTTTTCCTGTAGTCCATAATCATTTCCTTTGTCTTGCTTACGTTAAGGGAGAGGTTGTTGTCCTGGCACCACACTGCCAGGTCTCTGACCTCTTCCCTATAGGCTGTCTCATCGTTGTCGGTGATCAGGCCTACCACCGCTGTGTCATCAGCAAACTTAATGGTGTTGGAGCCGTGCTTGGCCACGCAGTCGTGGGTGAACAGGGAGTATAGGAGGGGACTAAGCACGCACCCCTGAGGGGCCTCTGTGTTGCGGATCAGCGTGGCAGATGTGTTATTGCCTGTTGTATTTGGCACATGAGACAAATACAATTTAATTTGAATGTAGGCCTACATAGAACACCGCACATTGGCTGCTACTGTAGGCTGAACGATTGATTTGATTTGATCTGACTTTATTTGTCACATGCGCAGAATTCAACATGTTTAGACCTTACCATGAAATGCTTACTTATAGTTGAAGTCGGAAGTTTACATACACTTAGGTTGGAGTCATTAAAACAAGTTTTTCAACCATTCCACAAATTTCTTGTTAACAAACTTTAGTTTTGGCAAGTCGGTTAGGACATCTACTTTGTGCATGACACAAGTCATCTTTCCAACATTTGTTTACAGACAGATTATTTCACTTATAATTCACTGTATCACAATTCCAGTGGGTCAGAAGTTTACATACACTAAGTTGACTGTGCCTTTAAACAGCTTGGATAATTCCAGAAAATGATGTCATGGCTTTAAAAGCTTCTGATAGGCTAATTGACATCATTTGAGTCAATTGGAGGTGTACCTGTGGATATATTTCAAGGCCTACCTTCAAACTCAGTGCCTCTTTGCTTGACATCACGGGAAAATCAAAAGAAATCAGCCAAGACCTCAGAAAAGAATTGTCTGGTTCAAGTCTGGTTCATCCTTGGGAGCAATTTTCCAAACACCTGAAGGTACCATGTTCATCTGTACAAACAATAGTACGCAAGTATAAACACCATGGGACCACGCAGTCGTCATACCACTCAGGAAGGAGACGCATTCTGTCTCCTAGAGATGAACGTACATTGGTGCGAAAAGTGCAAATCAATCCCAGAACAGCAGCAAAGGACCTTGTGAAGATGCTGGAGGAAACAGGTACAAAAGTATCTATATCCACAGTAAAACGAGTCCTATATCGACATAACCTGAAAGGCCGCTCAGCAAGGAAGAAGCCACTGCTCCAAAACCGCCATAAAAAAGCCAGACTACGGTTTGCAACTGCCCATGGGGACAAAGATCGTACTTTTTGGAGAAATATCCTCTGGTCTAATGGAACAAAAATAGAACTGTTTGGCAATAATGACCATCGTTATGTTTGGAGGGAAAAGGGGGATGATTGCAAGCCGAAGAACACCACCCGTGAAGCACGAGGGTGGCAGCATCATGTTGTTGGGGTGCTTTGCAGGAGGGACTGGTGCACTTCACAAAATAGATGGCATCATGATGTTGGAAAATTATGGGGATATATTGAAGCAACATCTCAAAACATCAGTCAGGAAGTTAAAACTTGGTTGCAAATGGGTCTTCCAAATGGACAATGACCCCAAGCATACTTCCAAAGTTGTGGCAAAATGGCTTAAGGACAACAAAGTCAAAGTATTGGAGTGGTCATCACAAAGCCCTTACCTCAAACCTATAGAACATTTTTGGGCAGAACTGAAAAGGTGTGTGTGAGCAAGGAGACCTACAAACCTGACTCAGTTACACCAGCTCTGTCAGGAGGAATGGGCCAAAATTCACCCAACTTATTGTGGGAAGCTTGTGGAAGGCTACCCGAAACGTTTGACCCAAGTTAAAGAATTTGAAGTCTATGCTACCAAATACTAATTGAGTGTATGTTAACTTCTGACCCACTGGGAATGTGATGAAAAAAATAAAAGCTGAAATAAATTATTCTCACTACTATTATTCTGACATTTCACATTCTTAAAATAAAGTGGTGATCCTAACTGACCTAAAACAGGGAATTTTTACTAGGATTAAATGTCAGGAATTGTGAAAAACTGAGTTTAAGGTGTATGTAAACTTCCGACTTCAACTGTACATGCCATTAACCAACAGTGCAGTTCAAGAAGAGAGAAGAAACCAACAGTTTAAGAAAATATTTACCAAATAAACTAAAGTAAAAAAGAAAAAAGTAAAACAATAAAATAACAATAACAAGGCTATATACAGGGGGTACCGGTACAGAGTCAATGTGCGTGGGTACAGGTTAGTCGAGGTAATTTGTACTTGTAGGTAGGGGTGAAGTGACAATGCACAGATAATAAACAGTGAGTAGCAGCAGTGTAAAAAAACAAATCGGGGGGGGTGTCAATGTAAATAATCCGGTGGCCATTTCATTAATTGTTCAGCAGTCTTATGGCTTGGGGGTAGAATTTGTTAAGGAGCCTTTTGGTCCTAGACGTGGAGCTCCGGTACAGCTTGCCATGCGGCAGCAGAGAAAACAGTCTATGACATGGGTGACTGGAGTCTTTGACAATTTTTTGGGCTTTCCTCTGACACCGCCTACCCTCTGTAGCGCCTTGCGGTCAGATGCCGAGCAGTTACCATACCAGGAGGTGATGCAACAGCTATTTCCATATTAAAATGTTATTGGATGCATTTTCTCCATTGCTTTTGACGGTAGGCCACTCTAGTAGGCCTACATTACAATCAAATAGCCACAGTAGCCTACTTGACTACTGTTAAAACAAATTTAAAGCAGGTAGAGCCTCTGTGCCGGAAGTTGCACAGAATTTTCACAACTTTCAAGTTTGCACTCAGCCGACCTGAAATTGTCTCAGTGACTAAAATAATTTGAGGGTACATTGGTCTAGAAATCAGAGAATGTTGACTTGAATGGAAATATCTGTTGTTTTTAATTATACTGCCAATCCTGTATAGGAAATCTTTTGAAATCATAGAAATATAGGTAATAAAATAGACATGACCATTTAAGTTGACATTTAATGGTGGGTGGATCGGCAGCCATCTTTGTGGTAGTAATGAGAAATTACAATTTCAATGGTGTACCAGATACATTGCAGTAGTCTGAAGGTATAGGTTCATTCTATGAATTATATTTCTCTTGTATTCAAGAGGATGTTGTGTCTCAACCGATAGCGGGCACAGAACAAAAACCTCAGATAATGTAAAATAGGGTCTAACCTACACATTTTGCAAATATTAATAACAATCTAAGTTCACATGTTTTTTTGGTAATTGATGTTAAAGGTATAAAAAAAAAGGACATTTGTATTAAAAAAAGAAATCACGAAATTATGAAATAGTTTGACAACCCCGTTTGTAAGCTTTTAAATGATATCAAACTCAACAGTTTTTCTTTTCCAGTGATGAAGACATGGATGTCTCGTGGTAGGGTGGGGTATGGAAATAAAACTTTGCACACCCATAAGATTTTCAAGCAATTTAAGTCAAAACTGTAACTAGGCCACTCAGGAACATCCAATGTCATCTTGGTAAGCAACTCCAGTGTATATTTGGTCTTGTGTTTGTTTTACTGAAAGGTGAAATTGTCTCCCATTGTCTGTTGGAAAGCAGACTGAACCAGGTTTTCCTCTAGAATTTTGCCTATGCTTAGCTCTATTCCGTTTTTTATTCTAAAAATCTCCTTAGTCCTTGCCGATGACAAGCATACCCATCAGCCACCACCATAACATTTAAAGAGTGGTACTCAGTGATGTGATTTGTCGGATTTGCCAGAAACACAATGCTTTGTATTCAGGACATAAAGTTAATTTCTTTGCCACATATTTTGCCGTTTAACTTTAATACCATATTGCAATCAGGATGCATGTTTTGGAATATTTGTTATTCTGTACAGGCTTCCATCTTTTCACTCTGTCTTTTAGGTTTGTATTGTGGAGTAACTACAATGTAGTTGATCCATCCTCAGTTTTCTCCTATCACAACCATTAAACTCAGTAACTTTTTTAGTCACCACTGGCCCCCTGAGTGGTTTCCTTCCTCTCTGGCAACTGAGTTAGGAAGGACGCCTGTATCTTTGTAGTGACTGGGTGTATTGATACACCATCCAAAGTGTAATTGATAACTTCATCATGCTCAAAGGGAATATTAAATGTTTATTTTTTAAATATTTGTTTTATCTACCAATAGTGCCCCTCTTTGCAAGGCATTGGAAAAGCTCCCTGGTTTTGGTGGTTAACTGAGGGACCTTCCAGAGAATTGTATGTGTGGGGCACAAAGATGAGGTAGTAATTCAAAAATCATTTTAAACACTATTACTGCACACAGAGTGAGTCCATGCAAATTATTATGTGACTTCTTAATAACCTGTTATGGCTGCAGGGGGCGTATTGAAAAACTGGAAAATATGTGCAAATTTTCAAACGGCCTCTTAATCAATTTTTGCTCTTACAATATGCATATTATTATTACTATTGGATAGAAAACAGTCTTTAGTTTCTAAAACCGTTTTAATTATTTCTCTAAGTGGAACAGAACAATTTTTACAGCCCATTTCCTATCCGGAAGTGAGATTTCCAAAATCAATGTCGCTTTTCAAGCCCTTGTCATTAAAAGGGCATGTCACTTAGGACTGTAGAAACACGTCATACGCCTTCCTCTGGGTGTCATGCGGAAGTGAGAGAAGAAATCACTTGATTATCTCGGTCAGGGATTGTATACAACATCTTGGAGTGAGAAGTGCACACTTTATTTTTTTTGGAAGGCGCGAAGTTGGATCTGGAGTAGCCTCCTGGAAAACCGTCGTTATAGGTGAATATGATCTCTGGCTTCGATTTTATTTGATACATGTCACAATATCATCCTAAAGTATGTTTTTTCAATATACTTTAATTATATTATTGAAATGTATTCTGGACTTTAGACGTGATGCGACGCAATAATTTTTTCAAGATGGAGAGGTTAGCGTCGCACTGCCAGTGTGCTTGCTAATTCAAGAGGGAAATTGTTCGTTCTGGATCGAAATAAAGACATTTCTGAACAAAGGACCCCTTGGAGAACATTCTGATGGAAGATCAACAAAGATAAGGACCCAATTTGGGATGCTTTTTCATATATCTGTCGAACTGTGCTATGCTACCGTTTGACTAGAATCAATGCTGCTGTGTGCTAGCTATTGTAGTAAGCTAATATAACGATATATTGTGTTTTCGCTGTAAAACACTTCAAAAATCGGAAATATTGGCTCTGTTCACAAGATCTTATTCTTTCATTAGCTATCCACCATATATTGTTCTGAAATGTTTTATGATGTGTAATTAGTAGTTGACGTTGGTGTCTGTATTTTCTCTGGCTACTCCCGTGCGATTTCTGACTGTAGCTGTGATGGTGGCTATGATGGTAGCAGTAATGTAAAACTGATTTATAGCTAAAATATGCACATTTTTCGAACAAAACATAGATTTATTGTGTAACATGTTATAGGACTGTCATCTGAGGGAGTTTTTTCTAGGTTATTTAGGTTGGTTCTAGGTTAGTTAGGTTAGCTTTGTGCATGCTACTTGCATGCTACCGTTGCTGTGAAAAATGTCTGTCTGTCTTTTGTATTTGGTGGTGAGCTAACATAAATATATGTGGTGTTTTCTCTGTAAAACATTTAAAAAATCAGACATGTTGGCTGGATTGACAAGATGTTTATCTTTCAAATGCTGTATTGGACTTGTTAATGTGTGAAAGTTAAATAATAAAAAAAAATAGATTTTGAATTTCGCGCCGTGCACTTGAGCTGGATGTTGTCATAGGTGTACCGGCGTCGGGATGACGTCGGGCTGCAGCCATAACAGGTTTCTTAAGCACATTTTTACCCCTGAACTTATTTAGGCTTGCCATAGCAAAGGTGTTGAATACTTATTGACTCAAAATAACTTTTCATTTTTAAAATTAATTTGTAAACAAATACTCTCTTTCCACGTTTAATTTAATTAATTTAATCAATTTTCAACTCAGGCTGTAAATCAACAAAATGTGGAAAAAGTAATCGGGTGGGAATACTTTCTAAAGGAAAGAAAACCATGCACAAAATTAATCATGTGACCAAATATTTAGGAAGAGGTCATCGTTTCATGGAATCTGTGAAGGAATAAATCACATGGAAAAAGTTAGTTAGGTACAAAAAACAGATTTTCACAAAGCCAAATTAATGTATTCTGTTATAGGTTTCATGACGCTTGTATCTAAACGAAAGTAGAACATTTTAAGATTGTTTTATACATCAGTTGGGGTCTCTATAAGCTACAATATGAGGTCCTAAACCTAGCATGATCAAGGTGCATCCTTGTAGCTGTATGGGCTTTGGGCTAATATAGTGTACATTTTGGCCTTGGGGTAAGTTGAGCTGATGGCCATGGGATAAGTTGAGCCAATGGCCACCATACCCCTTGTACATTCTGATTAAATTCTGTCAGTTTTATGCACAATATGTATGGTCTTTTTGCAATATGTCATGCATATGAAGTCAAGATTGTGCTTTTCTTTTATAGAGCCGACACAATCATGCCTAATGTATAAAAACGTTTAAAAAAGCAAGGGTCTAGCCCCTTTTGAGGTCCTTGAGAGAGCAGCGAAGGAAGTAAGAGAAGGGAAGAAGTCCATTCGAGCAACAGCAAGGGAGAAAAAAAAATGACTGAATGACACTGAAGAGATACATTGACAAAAAACAAAACAAACATGTACCTGTGTGAAAGAGAAGCTACAATAGAGTAGCAGAGGCACACAAGGTCTTATCTGATGACATGGAGTCTGAGCTTGCTAAACATATCAAAAAATTTCACGGACCAGTTTTATGGGCTTAGTAGCCTTAAATGCAGAGAACTTGCCCACAAATCAGCACATTGATACAACATCCCAGTCCCAGCGATCTGGTCAAGAAATGGAAGGGTAAGTGATATTGAACAGAAAGATCTAGATCTGAAAGTACACTCTTAGAAAAAAAGGTGCTAAGTAGAACCATACAGGGTTCTTTGGTTTGTCCCCATAGGGGAACCCTTTTTGGTGCTGGGCAGAACCCTTTGCAGAGGTTCTTCAAAGAACCCCTATGAACCCTCTATGAAGGGTTCTACCAAGAACCATTTTATCATCTGAATGTTCTTTCTAGAACCGTCTGAAGGGTTCTACTGAGAACCCTTTTATCTTTGGAGGGTTCTTCCTAGAATCCTCTACGAACGGGTAGAACGCACCAGCCTTATTAGCCTTTAACATTTTATTACTTATGACAATACATTACATAAATCATAAGGCCTTTCTTTGAGGGCCTAGTTATACCCTAACACAGTGCTGTGGAGGCTGCTGAGGGGAGGAAGGCTCGTAATAATCCCCAATTAACTTGCCACAAACCTCCTGTGACACAGTGGTATTAGGAATCTCCTGGATTACAGGCCACATCAGGCCTGCAAGTCACATTATGCTGGCTTTCAAAGTGATGTGTAATTCTGATTGGAATCCAGCCAGAGTTAGGATATCCAACAAGTAAAATTGTTAATCACCCACAACCTGCATTCAGAATGACTGCAGGGTAGGGAAGATTGAATACTGAAACTACCTCAATCATCTAAACTGGAACAACCATCTCAGTAACGGGTGCAATAAATCCTATTTCTAACAGACTGGATTAGTTTAGAAAACGGTATATTATTTATTGTATCTTTGTGTGGCATAAAATGTATCAACCGATCAATATACTATACATGCAAAAACACAGATATTACAGTAAAACAAACAATTCTGAAAATCTCCCTCCAATAGAGCATGCTGGACAATATTATATATTGTTCTATGTAGAACCCTTCTCGCATCCCAAAGACTCATCAAATAACCCTTTCTGCCAAAAACGGTTCTTAGGGTGTTAAAGGTTCTAGGAAGAACCCTTTGACTTACAAAAAACCCTTGATCAAAACAGTTCTTGGTAGAACCCTATCCCTCTGCAAATAACCCTTTTGGAACCTTTTTTCCAAGAGTGTAGGCATACATTTAAGATGTACAATATACCACACCACCATTCAATGAATTAAACTTTGACCTACCAGCACCATCACCCACTGCCACAGAACACCGTTGCGTATTTACGCCAAGGCGGCTCATTTTGCCTTGTCCCGCTGCTCAACTTACCCCATACCAGGGTAAGTTGTGGAAATAACCACTTTTTTTTGGACAAGCTTTGTTTTCAAAACTGTTATGTTTACATTAATTCTGTAATTTTTTTTCCAGGGATACACAACATCCTGAAATATATGTAGATCTCTTTGTTAGAAAGAATACTATATTTCCTTGACGTAGTGAGGCTGAATGTAAAAAAAAAAAGAAACGTCTCAACTTAACCCATTCTCCCCTAGAGTATATGAGTATATGAAATATATTAAATAAATGTCACCAATAAAACCTAAAGATACTGTATATCTGATATTTATAAAGGGCATTTTTTAAAACTTTTTTTACCCAACTTTTAACCTAAATCCAATGACATGGGGAAATGTTTTGTTGATTTCACGTTGAGTTCACATTAGTTGACAACAACCAACTGTAAATCAAAACTAGACATTGAACTGATGTCTATGCCCAGTGTGAAGGGCACTCTTTGCCTTTGGATATGAATGATGTTTCATCACCTTGTTAATTTGCTTTTCTCCTTCAGGGAGGACATCTTTAATATTTAATGTGGTAATCATGTTTGTAATTCATGCCTCAGTAGACCATATTTTGTTTCCTTAAACATTTAATGGATAACGTGCAAATTTTTGTTTGATTATTCAACCAGACTTTTCTGAAATCACAGGGTAGGAGGACAGCCATCTCAAAGTAAGATTGTAGCAGACGGAACACAGTCCAGATATATTTCCCTCATTGAAGACAATACACAAATCACATGAGTCTTTGTTCCAGTTCAGAGATAATCAGAGCGGTCAGATTAAAGCTGTGTTGATCTGTTCTGTCCGTGCCCCCTTCTGTCCCCTCCCCCTCCTTCCTAGGGGCCATGATGTAGGGTCCCTTTGAAGCCCTGGGAGACAGCGCACGGCACACAGCTGGGACTCAACGTCCTGATCTTTCACCCTCTACTCCGCACGGGGACACACAGCTACGTTCTGTCCCACATCCAGACCTCATACTCTCCAGCCTGTCCATCTGTGTCTGCAGAGGTAGGTGCACCAGGGGACCTCCCTCTGTCTCTCTCTCTGTCTCTCTCCCCCAGTCCACACAGGTATCCCAGAGGGGACAAAATACCACAGAGCTCAGTACCTCTCTGAAACTCTATGTCATCAGATCTCTAGGTTCAGGACTCAACAGTCACTTGGTCACAAATATTTTTCTATCTGGGTCGTTCCAGGAGTTAAAAGCCTGTGCCCTTTAATATGAACCAGATGGTTTTCACCATCATTGTAAAGTCTTAGTTATTTTGTTGCTTTGAAAAAGTAATTTCGTAAAATTCAAATAAAATGTTATTTGTCACATGCTTCGTTAACATCAGGTGTAGACTAACAGTGAAATTATTACTTCCCAACAATGCAGATTCTTATTTATTATGCAGATTCTTATTTATTTCATGCGATTAGTGAATAATTTATGTCTGTCCCTCATTTTAAGGTCAACCTTGTTACGTGAACTGAACACTCATTTTAATATGGTCATACTATTCCTTTTTCATTTATTTTTTCAATAGAAACATTGAAGATATAATAATCAAATCATAGTGTAAAAGCAGGTGAGCTGCTTCTACTCTTTTTGGCCATTTTCTAGTGTTTAACAATAAAAAAAATGTGAAGCTTGCATTCACTTGCCCCTCCCTCTTGCACACAACAAACTTCCATATAGTGGTGAGGAAGAGCTCTGCAGAACCTTCGTGTCCAGAAGTAATTTAGCCATTCATTGAAGCAATTGGCGCTCTGTAGAGTTGCTATTTTCTCAAGTTTTCTCATGTCAATTAACTTGTGACATTCTTGGATTACTCATTATACTAATAAAGTCAGATTTAATCAACAAATACGATAGTCAGTTTAAAACAGTTTAAGGGTACAAGACTGTGTACATATCTGGCTGTGTTGGCAAAATCTCTACATATCCCATCGAGTCAAGTGGGGAGAGGCTGCCCGTTGTCACAGTTCCAAGACCAGTCAGAAACATCCAGCTAACCCTACGCCAATGACGACAGTGGATGTTTAAACACGGTGGATGTAAAAACTGAACTTGGATCTTCGTTAAGTAGCAATGATATCCTTCGCCACCATTGTCTTACGACACAACAGATACTGTACTGTAGCTCGAACCAGTCATGACTATAGAAAAAAACGTTAATTTCCAGAGAATTTCTTAGTTACATGATTTTATAACTAACTAGCAAAGAGGTTTTGAAGTTGAGGGTGCAGTATCCATGAAGTTTGGCAATGTGGACGAAAACTAGCATAGTTCAGCTAGCCAGTTTGTTTAGCCAGGACAAACAAGTTTGGGACAGGATATAGCTGGGCGCACATGTGCACTAGGCTAGTTCAGGACAGAAATGTTCATTTTTATGCCCTAATATCAGGATCTGGCGGCAAACATTTTGATTAAACAATTCATATACTGAAACTAATACATCAGATGACAAATAATTAAGTAGAGCGAATTGATATACAATCCCGAAATCAGCTGTAACTGCCAAAAGTAAAACAAAGCTTAAAATTATGTTTGAGTGAACCTGAATCCAGAAAATGAATGACTCCTCCTCCTCACCACTCTATTCCCACTGTCGCAAAGGGATTTAAGATGAAATTGTCAAACCTGTTACCGTCAACCCTTCTACTTTAATGTGCACTTCATTGGCATTTACTGTATATACTGTATATATATTTTTACTCTTGGAATGGGAAAATATGTTTTTTCTTTACATGTGCTCTTTATGACAGAATGTTTAAATAAAAAAAACATTTTTAAAAAGCAAAACAAATGATATACCCAAAAGGCCCTCTATTGATGGAATGACCCAGCTGTTATGCTTTTTGCTATGGTAGGCTCTGCTGTACACACTCCACATACAAGCTTGTGTACAGTATACACATACTGTACGCACATAATGTTGGAGAGCATTACTTTAGTAATGCATTACTAAATCCATTGACCAATCTTCAATAAATACCGTAAAACTTATATTTATAGCATTTATCTGCTTAAATCATTGAACACAACCAGTGCTTATGGCAATGAGGATAGTATTTTTATGTCTCTTCATCTAGTATGAAGGATGTTAGAGGTAGTTTCGCACGCTAACGCTAACTAGCGTTAGCGCAATGACTGGAACTAGCATGCTCGGTGTTACCATAGACTTCCAGTCATTGCATTAACACTAGTTATCAACTTTCTTCAAACTGCACGCAGAGACATAAACTTCATTGCCAAAATCCCGAAATATCCCTTTAATGCACACAGCATTTTGCTCTATAAAATGTTGAAAAGACTACCACACTGTTGTGACCGGTATGACCAGTATAAACATAATATTAACAAATCCATCAGACTTGCAAAGACTAGGCTGCCTGTCATACACCCCCCAATTTCACGCTTCACCACCATGGAGAGCATTATTTGATGTTGTGTTGTCTTTTTGGTGGCGCCATTGCTAGGAAAATGTTTTTATGCACATGACCGTGGGAATATCAGAGCGGTGTCCATGGTAACCTCGTGAACAATTGATTTAGACCCCGTGACTATTTGAAACAGACATTTACTTGCTGAAATGTAATAAAAGGGAGAGGCGGCTATTTGAGACTGCGTTTAATTGAAGTTTTATGGTAGGTATGGTAATGTGGAAATGAAATGATCATAACACAATGAGGTTTGCTCTATGCTAATTGTCATTAAGTAGCCAATGTCAAGTGTTTTTTCAGTATAAATCCATCCCACCAATTTAAACCTGTAATTTTGCCGGGATATGATCTCCTCTGAGCCTTTGTTCTCCTCTGGAACAGATTTCTCAGTCACATGAAAAGAGATCTGCTTCTTTTATCAGAGTTTAAGACAAGCAATCAAAGGGATTTGTTATCTGTTTAGAAAAGATTCAATGAGCCAAACTCACGTCCCCTGACTTACGACTTTAAGGACACAGGAAATACACAAGTAGAAATAACAACCAAGGGATCGGTTTCATGTGTCTTCAACCTCAGTTTGTAAAGTACTGTAGATATACACTGTATGTTAGGCAGTGTGTTGAGGTTGTGTTGTTCATTTTTGGAAAAGTAGTGATGTACTGTAAAACTCAAAAACAGCAAAAACATGTGACTTTGTTTACAAAATCAAAGGCATAGGATGTCTGCTTATTATCTACACCAGAATATCAAAGTCTATGTGATTTGATAACTCACCCTGTAGTCGCTGGCCGTGACATAGAAGATGGGCTGGAAGGCCAGCCAGATGATACAGGTGGTGTACATGGTGAACCCAATGAACTTGGCCTCGTTGAAGTTCTCGGGGCACTTCCTGGTCTTAAAGGCGTAGACAGTGCAGAGGATGATGAGGATGCAGTTGTAGCTGAGGGACATGAGCATACTGGAGTCCTTGCTATTGCACTTGAGGGTGACTATGTCCCTCCTCTCGGGGTTCACTTCCTTCCTGACCCCCGGGGCCTCCACCAGGAGCCAGACCACCACCACCACCAGCTGGCAGGAGATCAGACCCCCGCAGATGGCCACCTGCGAGGCAGGGCTGATGAACCTCGGCCGCTGGGCTCCGTCCTTCACCCCGCTGAAGATGCGTGCGATGCGGTTGGTCTTGGTGAGAAGCGCAGAGTAGCACACAGCGAAGGAGGTGCCCAGGCCTAGTCGACGTAGGGTACACACAGCCATGGAGGGCTTGGAGATATAGATGAAGGTCATGCTGTAGCACATCAGAACACCCAGCAGGAGGATGTAGGACAGCTCCCGCCCGCTGGCCTTCACCACAGGGGTGTCGTTGTGCTTGAGGAAGAGGCCGATGATGAAGAGTGTACACATCATGCCCAGGCAGGAGATGGTGACAGGGCCTATAGCCCAGGCGTCCTCCCAGCGGATGTACTCCTCTGGTAGGTTGTAGCAGCCTGTCAGGTTGGCCAGGGGCCATTCGCTAAACTTGCAGTCGGCGCAGGTGAACTCATCCTTCAAGTACTGGTAAGGCTGGCAGGGGATGCAGATCCAGCAGCACACATCTCCAGGCTGCATGCTCTTCACCTCGTTCTTCCTGCAGGGGTCACTGCATTGGGAGGTGGGTGCGGCATGGCCTTCCCAGGGGATCTGGCTGGTGTTAAGGGTCAGATTCTGGGCCCAGTAGCCCACCTTACGGTAGACGTAGCGTCCGTCTTCTTTGTGGTAGTGAAAAATGTTGTAGCGGCCTAAGCTGTCTCCAAAGATATCGAACCTCACCATGTTCTCTGTGTCTGCTGGACGGAATGGAGCTGCAGGGTGAGAAAGAGAAGACCATGGTCATGTTATGATGGTTGAAAGTGAAATAAACAAATTCATGTCTATCCTTGACAATGCAATATATCATTAACCCTCTGAACTCTGACTCGTATTTTGAATTGTGTACAATGTGTACAATGAATCCAGGGTCTTGGAGTCAACATGTTTTGATTGAATGAGCTTGTATCTGCTTCATCACTTCACCTCTCTGTATTCCCCTCTGACATTCCATTCCTTTCACATGGGATTAAACAGTAGCTGATGCATCGGGGACACAGGTGCAAACCCAACATTTACATAATTGAAGCCAGAAGGTTGAGTCTGTTTTCTTTGACACAGGCTTATTGCACTCAAATGAGAACCTCAGAGAGATTTTTTTTACTATTCAGGTGCCAAGAACTATGGGTTTAGAGCAGATTCATTCAACACCATGGAATAGTACTATACAATCACTTGGTACCATGTCAAAAAGATTGAACATTTATCTTAACATCAATCCATTCATAATGTCTAACTATGGAATAATACATTCTTCATGTCTAACTATGGAATAATACATTCTTAATGTCTAACTATGGAATAATACATTCTTAATGTCTAACTATGGAATAATACATTCTTAATGTCTAACTATGGAATAATACATTCTTAATGTCTAACTATGGAATAATACATTCTTAATGTCTAACTATGGAATAATACATTCTTAATGTCTAACTATGGAATAATACATTCTTAATGTCTAACTATGGAATAATACATTCTTAATGTCTAACTATGGAATAATACATTCTTAATGTCTAACTATGGAATAATACATTCTTAATGTCTAACTATGGAATAATACATTCTTAATGTCTAACTATGGAATAATACATTCTTAATGTCTAACTATGGAATAATACATTCTTAATGTCTAACTATGGAATAATACATTCTTAATGTCTAACTATGGAATAATACATTCTTAATGTCTAACTATGGAATAATACATTCTTAATGTCTAACTATGGAATAATACATTCTTAATGTCTAACTATGGTATAATACATTCTTAATGTCTAACTATGGAATAATACATTCTTAATGTCTAACTATGGAATAATACATTCTTAATGTCTAACTATGGAATAATACATTCTTAATGTCTAACTATGGAATAATACATTCTTAATGTCTAACTATGGAATAATACATTCTTAATGTCTAACTATGGAATAATACATTCTTAATGTCTAACTATGGAATAATACATTCTTAATGTCTAACTATGGAATAATACATTCTTAATGTCTAACTATGGTATAATACATTCTTAATGTCTAACTATGGAATAATACATTCTTAATGTCTAACTATGGTATAATACATTCTTAATGTCTAACTATGGTATAATACATTCTTAATGTCTAACTATGGTATAATACATTCTTAATGTCTAACTATGGTATAATACATTCTTAATGTCTAACTATGGAATAATACATTCTTAATGTCTAACTATGGAATAATACATTCTTAATGTCTAACTATGGAATAATACATTCTTAATGTCTAACTATGGAATAATACATTCTTAATGTCTAACTATGGAATAATACATTCTTAATGTCTAACTATGGAATAATACATTCTTAATGTCTAACTATGGATTAATACATTCTTAATGTCTAACTATGGATTAATACATTCTTAATGTCTAACTATGGAATAATACATTCTTAATGTCTAACTATGGATTAATACATTCTTAATGTCTAACTATGGATTAATACATTCTTAATGTCTAACTATGGAATAATACATTCTTAATGTCTAACTATGGAATAATACATTCTTAATGTCTAACTATGGAATAATACATTCTTAATGTCTAACTATGGAATAATACATTCTTAATGTCTAACTATGGAATAATACATTCTTAATGTCTAACTATGGAATAATACATTCTTAATGTCTAACTATGGAATAATACATTCTTAATGTCTAACTATGGAATAATACATTCTTAATGTCTAACTATGGTATAATACATTCTTAATGTCTAACTATGGAATAATACATTCTTAATGTCTAACTATGGAATAATACATTCTTAATGTCTAACTATGGAATAATACATTCTTAATGTCTAACTATGGAATAATACATTCTTAATGTCTAACTATGGAATAATACATTCTTAATGTCTAACTATGGATTAATACATTCTTAATGTCTAACTATGGATTAATACATTCTTAATGTCTAACTATGGATTAATACATTCTTAATGTCTAACTATGGAATAATACATTCTTAATGTCTAACTATGGAATAATACATTCTTAATGTCTAACTATGGAATAATACATTCTTAATGTCTAACTATGGAATAATACATTCTTAATGTCTAACTATGGAATAATACATTCTTAATGTCTAACTATGGAATAATACATTCTTAATGTCTAACTATGGTATAATACATTCTTAATGTCTAACTATGGAATAATACATTCTTAATGTCTAACTATGGAATAATACATTCTTAATGTCTAACTATGGAATAATACATTCTTAATGTCTAACTATGGAATAATACATTCTTAATGTCTAACTATGGAATAATACATTCTTAATGTCTAACTATGGAATAATACATTCTTAATGTCTAACTATGGTATAATACATTCTTAATGTCTAACTATGGAATAATACATTCTTAATGTCTAACTATGGTATAATACATTCTTAATGTCTAACTATGGAATAATACATTCTTAATGTCTAACTATGGAATAATACATTCTTAATGTCTAACTATGGAATAATACATTCTTAATGTCTAACTATGGAATAATACATTCTTAATGTCTAACTATGGAATAATACATTCTTAATGTCTAACTATGGAATAATACATTCTTAATGTCTAACTATGGAATAATACATTCTTAATGTCTAACTATGGAATAATACATTCTTAATGTCTAACTATGGAATAATACATTCTTAATGTCTAACTATGGAATAATACATTCTTAATGTCTAACTATGGTATAATACATTCTTAATGTCTAACTATGGTATAACAATTTGCAAGACATGGATAGAAATACCAATGCATTCATAGCTAGAAAGTAAACAGAGCAAAATGACAGAATTGCACCTGGACCGTTGAGATGTTTAGAGATTTTTAGAACCATTCTCAGCTGAATAGCCCCATTATTCTCCATAGAGAATCATCTAGTCTCTTTTGAACTAGAGGAAATGGGGCTTTGTAATGGATGAAGGATAATTTGTGACCCTGCTGTACTGCCATTTCCCCAAAGATTTCCATACACTTCAGGCGATTCTAGTCTTGTAATTCAATCTGATGTCTTCTGACAGCAAGCTCCCCTGGGGATCCATCTACAATCCATGGACGGCTGACATGGACTTTGACCCACCCCCCCATCACTCATGCATGGAAATATTGCCACCTTGTACTGCATCCCTACCTTAAGACTTGGAGACACAACTACTCAGTCAACGGTTTAGTAGTTAGAGCATTCGGCTTGGTGGGGTTGTTGTTATCTGTGTTGTACAGATGTGTTGCTGCTATAGGGGTTTACATAAATGATCTGTTACACTGACTATCTCTGGTCACCACCTGACTGAAAGTGTCGTTCCCTGATGAGGGTGTTTATGTGATTCCTATATGTAATATTCAGGCTGTAGGCCAAGTCACTCTCCACACACTCCAGGCAGATGAGATGCATGACAAAATGAGCCTCAGCGTGTGAGGATGGAAATTGATGTTTCCTCTTTGCAAATTGAATCTTTACAAGCTCTTATCTTCAGCAGCAATATAAAAACAACTATAATTAGTCCTGGACTGTTCCCACGTACTGTAGGATGGTAGGAATTGATACAATGGATCTAAATGTATGTAATCAAATTTGTAAGCAAGTAGGGCACTCATGGGTAGATTATGATTGCAGTATATCACGCAGTGTAGTTCATTTTCAACATTATGTTTCGAGAGGCTAATAAGAGACAAACATATATAGATGAAAGAGACTTTAGTCATCAACCAAAAATCAAATACAAAGAAATACAGTTGAATATGGTCTATTTGTTCTCTGGCAATAATCTCATGGAAAATCACTTCTTAGGATATAGTCATTTCTGAGGATATAGAAAATCAAATTTCTCTGTATACATCTAACAGGGTTTCTGCCACTGCAGAAATATGTATTCAATGATTATGTATTCCTCCTGGTTGTTTGAATTTACATATCAACAAGGTGTTATGCCACTGGTCATGCTTGCAGATAGGGGAAAATTGCGGACGTCAATTCTTCCCAGTCCAATAATCCCATCCAAGTGGTAGGTCACGTTCTGAAATAGTGCATTATATTTACAATGTGTCAGAGGTCACTTTGTACATTTCCTATACAGTACCAGTCAAAAGTTTGGACATACCTACTCATTCAAGGGTTTTTCTTTATTTTTACTATTTTCTTCATTGTAGAATAATAGTGAAGACATCACAACTATGAAATAACACATATGGAATCATTTAGTTACCAAAAAAGTGTTAAACAAATCAAAATATATTTATATTTGAGATTCTTCAATGTAGCCACCCTTTGCATTCCAGGTAAAGCTGGTTGAGTGAATGTCAAGAGTGTGCAAATCTGTCATCAAGGCAAAGGGTATTTCATTTGTTTAACACTCATGAGAGAAATTAGTAAGCTAGCTAGCTAAATTGCCATAAATGTTTAATGCTTTTTGACCTGTCCCCAAATTAATATAATTTGTTCTGTTATAGTTTGTTTTGATATTTCAACCTGTGTGTCCTGATCGTGTCTGGTGTGGAGGTACAAAATCAACATGCGTGCGATGGCACATGCAGGCGCACTCGCGCGTCCGGTTTGGTCAACATGTTAACGATCACATCTGTTACATAATGTATAGTCATGTAGCCATACTCATCAATCTTCAAACTCACCGTCAAACTTGGTCTTCAGGATATACTCCCTGTAGAACCTCTTGCCATTGCCTGGCTTCAGAGCATCACAGATCTTGGTGGTGGAGTTGGGGCACAGCGACTGCCTCATGTTGTGCAGGGCATGGGCCATGGCATAGACAGCGTTCACCACAAACATGATCTTGGACTCCTGCTCAAACAGGCCGTCCCGCAGAGAGTGCTTCCCACAGCCCAGGTCATGGAGGCTACATTGGAATCTATTCTCCCAGAACTCCCTGAACCAGGGGTTACGTGTGTTGTTGTAGGGATTCAGGCCAGTGAAGTACTCAGCAAACTGGGGGATGGGGTAGGAGGCCAGCTCGATGGTGAAGGCCCCGTCCGCCACAGCCTCGCTGCCCCTCACCACAATCTCCTGCGCCCCCCAGCCATCGCTGGCCACCCAGGTGAAGGACGCGTTCAATCGGTTGGCAGCCACCAGCAGCTCCCGGGCATCCTCGCTGCGTGTGAAGAGAATGACCACCTTGGCATTGGACTTCTGCCGCAGCGAATGGATCACCTGGTCATAGCTGTAGCGGTTCATCGACCGGCTGACCTTGGCTGAGGTGGCGATACAGATCTGGCGGGCGCGGGCCTCCTGCTGGAAGGCGTCGATGCCCGTCTCGCCGTAGTCGCCCTCAGATGCCACGGTTGACACATAGGTCCAGTTGAAGAAGCGCAGGATCTCTGCCATGGCCTTGGCCTGATAGAAGTCAGGGGGTACCGTGCGGGCAAAGTAGTCATAGCGGCTCTTGTCGCTGAGCTTGGCGCTGGTGGAGGCGTAGCTGATCTGAGGGATCTGGAAGAGACGAAGGAGGTTGGCCACCTGGAGAGAAAGAGAGAGAGGTACTATGAGAGCATGATCAAGATTTAAACAATACTGTAGGGGCTTTATTCGATCCGTATTGCGGAAGTTCAGCGTTACTGCTTGATTTAAATTTAAAAGCAATGGTCCCAGGTTAGCGAAGACTGCATTCAAGGTGACCACTGCATATTTCGTCTCAATCGGAAATTACCTTTACATTTCATGCAATCTGTAACGCTTCAGAGATCCAGATGGAATAGTGCCAAGTCTTTACAGTACCTAGACATTATACCCTAGTAATAGTACTGGTAAAGTATAGTACTTATAACTGTTATACATGTAAAACAATTCACTGAATGAATTATTGGGAGTTCTGATATTTTATTAAATCAAAACATATATTGCTTGTGGGTCATTTCTTTATAACTCAAGTGGTGAAAGGAGCCACATCAGATACAGAATATAGTAATCTCACTAACAGTTTGGCCTAAACGGACAATCAGTCTCACTCCAATCTGCAGCCTCTCATCGCCCTCTGAGGTCCCAGCAGTGTGTTTCACAACTCTCCTTTCTGCTGATTGTCTGACAACATCCTGGGCTTGCCACGGGCTCCAGGGATGCCCACATAGACTACAACCCAGATCTGTCATATCTGATCTACCACACTGTCGACAACGTCCACCAATAAAACCATGCAATATCTGATGATTCATTGGCTTGCAAGGAAAACATTTTAAGGCTAATTTCCCCCAAATTCAACATATTTTGCCATGGGGCATAGAGAAAATGGTGCAGTTTCAAAGTAAGTTTGCTGCAATTCTACACAATTTGCCACAGGGGTGGAGAATATATTTTTAAAACTAATTTCATACAATCCTACACATTTTGCCATAGGGGGGATAGAAATGTTTGCAGTTTTTAAAATGATGTGTGAGTGAGAGTGACTAACAGAATGAATATGGACCTCCTAGTCGGTAATTCGACCATGATTACTACAAGTTTAGATAGCTGGCTAGACTAATTTACCCATCTAAAATGTTTTTGCTGACATGGGCTAATTGAGTTTCTAACCAGGTTTCTATGAAACAAATGTTGCGTAAAGTAGATCAGACGGTTGAATAACAGATGAGCCAAAGGCAGCGATTGCCTCACTGAGATATTTATTAAAACTAATGAGATAATATTATACATTACATTGTCGACCCACCAGGTTTTCTGATAAAACATTTTAACAAAAAATTACGACATAAGACTGTAAAAACACCAGTAAATCAGCTCCAAGTGACTTTAAATTGTAAAATCTGTTCCGAAGCATTCCCACAAATAATAGAGACATACAGTGCATTCGGAAAGTATTCAGACCCCTTGACTTCTTCAACATTTTGTTACGTTACTAAAATGGATAAAATAGTTTTTTGTCCTCATCAATCTACACACAATCTCCCATAATGACATCAAAAACAGGTTTTCAGATTTAAAAAAAAAAATACACTGGAAATAACACATTTACATAAGTATTCAGACCCTTTACTCAGTACTTTCTTGAAGCACCTTTGGCAGCGATTACAGCCTCGAGTCTTCTTGGGTATTATGCTACAAGCACACCTGTATTTGGGGAGTTTCTCCCATTCTTCTCTGCAGATCCTCAGGTTGGATGGGGACTGTTGCTGCGCAGCTATTTTCAGGTCTCTCTAGAGATGTTTGATCGGTTTCAAGTCCGGGCTCTGGCTGGGCCACTCAAGGACATTCAGACACTTCTCCCGAAGCCACTCCTGCGGTGTCTTGGCTGTGTGCTTAGGGTCGCTGTCCTGTTGGAAGGTGTACATTCGCTCCAGTCTGAGGTCCTGAGCGCTCTGTAGCAGGTTTTCATCAAGGATCTCTCTGTACTTTGCTCCGTTCATCTTTCCCTCAATCCTGACTAGTCTCCCAGTCCATGACGCTGAAAAACATCACCACAGCATGTGCTGCCAACACCATGCTTCACCGTAGGGATGGTGCCAGGTTTCCTCCAGACGTGATGCTTGGCATTCAGGCCAAATAATTCAATCTTGGTTCCATCAGACCAAAGAATCTTGTTTGTCATGGTCTGATAGTCTTTAGGTGTCTTTTGGCAAACTCCAAGTGCGCTGTCATGTGCCTTTTACTGAGGAGTGGCCTTCTGGAAGGTTCTCCCATCTCCACAGAGGAACTCTGGAGCTCTGTCAGAGTGACCATCAGGTTCTTGGTCACCTCCCTGACCAAGGCCCTTTTCCCCCGATTGCTCAGTTTGGCCAGGCGGCCAGCTCTCGGAAAAGTCTTTGTGGTTGCAAACTTCTTACATTTAAGAATGATGGTTCTTGGGGACCTTCAAAGCTGCAGAAATGTTTTGGTATCCTTCCCCAGAGCTGTGCCACGACACAATCCTGTCTCGGAGCTCTACGGTCAATTCCTTCGACCTCATGGCTTGGTTTTTGCTCTGACATGCACTGTCAACTGTGGGACCTTTTATAGACAGGTGTGTGCCTTTCCAAATCATGTCCAATCAATTGAATTTACCACAGGTGGACTCCAATCAAGTGGTAGAAAATCTCAAGAATGATCAATGATAACAGGATGCACCCGAACTCAATTTTGACTCTCACAGCAAAATGTCTGAATACGTATGTAAATAAGGTATTAATTTTTTTTTATTCTATACATTTGACAACATTTCTAAAAACCTGTTTTCATTTTGTCATTATAGTGTATTGTGTGTAGATTGATGAGGAAAAATATGAATTTAATCAATTTTAGAATAAGGCTGAAACAAAATGTGGAAAAAGTCAAGGGGTCTGAATACTTTCTGAAGGGTCCCTTCCTGTTACCATTGATTGATAGTATACAAATGTACCATTTTAGAAAAATTGTATATCTGTTTGGGCTTCTTGTGGTCAATTTGCAGTCTAGAAAAGATTTATTATTATGTTCCAGCCCCCTGACCATCCATTCAAGAGAAAATCGGCCCGCGACTGAATCTAGTTGATGATCTATGGCTAGACTCTAGACTCTAAACCTCAGAATGTCATATATGGTGACTTATATTGTCATAGTATGTCACAGGACATATTGCAACACTTTTACAGTAATATGTAACTAAAATCACCTGTTCTTTGTACAAGAGGTGGCAGTCAAACCATATTCAAAATTGTTATGTTTTATGCATGTTGCCATAGAAACTGTTAAAAGACACAGATGAGAAGTCCTCTGTCTGTGTGCTGAATGGTTAATATTTGAAAAGTATGCTACCCTGGAGGCTTCCTGCCTGGCTCACTAGAGATTCCCTGACTAGGAACTCTAGTTACTATTGCCATGAAACATTCTCCAAAAACCTCTTCTTCCCTAACCCACCTCGACAGGCTTTTAAAACACATGTACAGACAGCTGGCAGCAGCCTGTTCTCTCTCTCCTAGGAGAATGGGAGGACACACTTAAGTGGTAACTAAAAGTACAACTTCTAACTTTCATTTAAAAAAATAACTTCTTAGATTAGCACTACCAACAACCTTAAGTTTGCTCAATTGTCGTACAACACTGATTTTAAATGGGATTTATGCAGCCCTTACATAATTGACAAGGCATATAAATGCAGTCCAGGAATGGCAATAAACAATGCCTTAGCACTGCGACTCACTTGACAGATTTCACTTTTTCAAAAAGACTATAATCATAAGAGAGAGAAATAAAATAAAATTGGGACAGAATATGCAGAGCCTCGGCTGATGGTGTAGGCATAGGACATGCGTAGCAGACCCATTAAAGTGTCACAAGCTAAGTCCACACATGGACACACTACTGAGCTTACTGTGACTTGGAATGGAAAAACTTAAGATCAGCATCAACAGAAAATGGTGTACATTTATACAAGTATACTCTGCAACTAAATATGCATTTGTCAAAATTATTAGATCATTTCCAATCAAGATTTCGTTTTTCTTTCATCAAGCTTCTGAAGTCTCTTCCCCGTGCATCTTTTCCCTGTTTTTATAAAATCCATACACAGTCCCAGAGGAGGAGATAAAGTGTAACCCAAAGGCCATGTCAAGGATTCAGTGGTGTTCTGGGCATTGATTAAAACCATTTATCTGACTTATCATTATCAGACTTCCTCACCACTCATATACAGTGGGGAGAACAAGTATTTGATACACTGCCGATTTTGCAGGTTTTCCTACTTACAAAGCATGTAGAGGTCTGTAATTTTTATCATAGGTACACTTCAACTATGAGAGACGGAATCTAAAACAAAAATCCAGAAAATCACATTGTATGATTTTTAAGTAATTAATTTGCATTTTATTGCATGACATAAGTATTTGATACATCAGAAAAGCAGAACTTAATATTTGGTACAGAAACCTTTGTTTGCAATTACAGAGATCATACGTTTCCTGTAGTTCTTGACTAGGTTTGCACACACTGCAGCAGGGATTTTGGCCCACTCCTCCCTACAGATCTTCTCCAGATCCTTCAGGTTTCGGGGCTGTCGCTGGGCAATACGGACTTTCAGCTCCCTCCAAAGATTTTCTATTGGGTTCAGGTCTGGAGACTGGCTAGGCCACTCCAGGACCTTGAGATGCTTCTTACGGAGCCATTCCTTAGTTGCCATGGCTGTGTGTTTCGTGTCGTTGTCATGCTGGAAGACCCAGCCACGACCCATCTTCAATGCTCTTACTGAGGGAAGGAGGTTGTTGGCCAAGATCTCGCGATACATGGCCCCATCCATCCTCCCCTCAATACGGTGCAGTCGTCCTGTCCCCTTTGCAGAAAAGCATCCCCAAAGAATGATGTTTCCACCTCCATGCTTCACGGTTGGGATGGTGTTCTTGGGGTTGTACTCATACTTCTTCTTCCTCCAAACACGGCGAGTGGAGTTAGACCAAAAAGCTCTATTTTTGTCTCATCAGACCACATGACCTTCTCCCATTCCTCCTCTGGATCATCCAGATGGTCATTGGCAAACTTCAGACAGGCCTGGACATGCACTGGCTTAAGCAGGGGGACCTTGCGTGCGCTGCAGGATTTTAATCCATGACGGCGTAGTGTGTTACTAATGGTTTTCTTTGAGACTGTGGTCCCAGCTCTCTTCAGGTCATTGACCAGGTCCTGCCGTGTAGTTCTGGGCTGATCCCTCACCTTCCTCATGATCATTGATGCCCCACGAGGTGAAATCTTGCATGGAGCCCCAGACCGAGGGTGATTGACCGTCATCTTGAACTTCTTCCATTTTCTAATAATTGCGCCAACAGTTGTTTCCTTCTCACCAAGCTGCTTGCCTATTGTCCTGTAGCCCATCCCAGCCTTGTGCAGGTCTACAATTTTATCCCTGATGTCCTTACACAGCTCTCTGGTCTTGGCCTTTGTGGAGAGGTTGGAATCTGTTTGATTGAGTGTGTGGACAGGTGTCTTTTATACAGGTAACGAGTTCAAACAGGTGCAGTTAATACAGGTAATGAGTGGAGAACAGGAGGGCTTCTTAAAGAAAAACTAACAGGTCTGTGAGAGCCGGAATTCTTACTGGTTGGTAGGTGATCAAATACTTATGTCATGCAATAAAATGCAAATTAATTATTTTAAAATCATACAATGTGATTTTATGGATTTTTGTTTTAGATTCCGTCTCTCACAGTTGAAGTGTACCTATGATAAAAATTACAGACCTCTACATGCTTTGTAAGTAGGAAAACCTGCAAAATCGGCAGTGTATCAAATACTTGTTCTCCCCACTGTATGTGAATGCTGTCAGGCCCATTTGAGTGATACCTATAACAGATTGTGGCCAGTGCTTTGGGGAATGACATGATTCACCCATCCCTCACATCTCCAGCATTTTGATTAATTTGCTCAGAGGCAACTCTAAACTTTTGGGCAAATGACTGATCTGTCAGTCTAGTAGACATAGACAATTACACTTCAATACAGAATACTCCTATGTATTGGGCAAGAAATATCTTTCACACGGTTTACATGCCTTGACTCACCTCTGTATAACACACATAGGTATTATTGATTAACTTCTAATCCAGTTCTATATTCACTTTGTACTGCAGCCTAGCTGACTTAAACATGTTAGACATGCAGCTCATACTATTCCCGACACGCCGAGTCTCCTCCTCAGTGAGAGAGCTCTGTATTTAATTACGAAAATTAGGAAGCAGGCAGAGAGAGGATTTGCATTGGAAGAGTCTGCTATAGAGAGGAGTACCTGGAAAGTGGTTCACTCCAGAGCAATGGTAATACACAGCCTGAGTGTGGAAAGAGGGATAGATAGCAGGCTTTTCAAGTCTCATGTATTCTGAACACAGAAAGAAACCCAGCACCGTGGAAGAACAGAGTGCCTAAAGGTAAGAAGACAAAAACACAGCCGAGCACCATGTCCACGGCTCAGTATCAAAACACAGCAACGTGAGTAAAAGTACAGGAGCAGAGAGTGTTGCAAAACTCTTTATTACATTAATACTAGACATCTCTGGAGTGGTCATTTACACTTGGTGCGTTTGGGAAATGTCCCCAGTGCAATATTAGAGGGAAGAGTACATTTTTTAAAAAGCAAATGTATAAAATAAAAAAATAAAAAAACTGAAATACCTTATTTACATAAGTATTCAGACCCTTTGCTATGATAATCAAAATTGAGCTCAGGTGCATCCTGTTTCCATTGATCATCATTGAGATGTTTCTACAACTTGATTCCACCTGTGGTAACATGATTTGGAAAGGCACACACCTGTCTATATAAGGCCCCACAGTTGACAGTGCATTTCAGAGCAAAAACTAAGCCATGAGGTCGAAGGAATTGTCCGTAGAGCTCCGAGACAGGATTGTGTCGAAGCACAGATCTGGGGAATGGTACCAAAACTTTTCTGCAGCTTTGAAGGTCTCCAAGAACACAGTGGCCACCAGCATTCTTAAATGGAAGAAGTATGGAACCAACAAAACTCTTCCTAGAGTTGGCCGCCCTGCCAAACTGAGCAATCAGGGGAGAAGGGCCTTGGTCAGGGAGGTGATCAAGAACCCAATGGTCACTCTGATAGAGCTCCCAAGTTCCTCTGTGCAGATGGGCAAACCTTCCAGAAGGACAACCATCTCTGCAGCACTCCACCAATCAGGCCTTTATGGTAGAGTGGCCAGACAGAAGCCACTCCTCAGTAAAATGTACATGACAACCCGCTTGAAGTTTGCCAAAGGGCACCTAAAGACTCTCAGACCATGAGAAACAAGATTCTCTGGTTTGATGAAACCAAGATTGAACTCTTTGGCTTGAATTCCAAGCGTCACATCTGGAGGAAACATGGCACCATCCCTACAGTGAAGCATGGTGGCAGCATCATGCTGCGGGGATGTTTTTCAGCGTCAGGGACTGGGAGACTAGTCTTAGCAAAGTACAGAGAGATCCTTGAACCTGCTCTAGAGCGCTCAGGACCTCAGACTGGGGCAAAGGTTCACCTTCCAACAGGACAACGACTGTAAGCACTCAGCCAAGACAATGCAGGAGTGGCTTCGGGACAAGTCTCTGAATGTCCTTGAGTGGCCCAGCCAGAGCCTGGACTTGAACCCGATCGAACATCTATAAAGAGACCTGAAAATAGCTGTGCAGCAACGCTCCCCATCCAAACTGACAGAGCTTGAGAGGATCTGCAGAGAAGAATGGGAGAAACTCCCCAAATACAGGTGTGCCAAGCGTGTAGCGTCATACCCAAGAAGGCAATAATCGCTGTAAACGCTGCCAAAGGTGATTCAACAAAGTACCGAGTAAAGCGTCTGAATACTTAAATTAGCACTTTCTTTTTTTTTGCTTTGTCATTATGGGGTACTGTGTGTAGGAAAAAAACTATTTAATACATTTGAGAATAAGGCTGTAACTTAACAATATGTAGAAAAAGTCAAGGGGTCTGAATACTTTCCGAAGGCATTGTATTTGATGACACCGTGTGAAGTATCTTATCTATTCCTTTTGATCAATTCCATTGATTAATACTGCATGAAAATCATTTTCAAACTGCATTTGTACAAGATGAGCAAAAATGATCAACAGCAGCAGCCAGTGTTTTTACAGGCTCATAAATATTCCTGTAGGAAGCAGCAGCCTGTGTTGACGGTGTTACTATCACCAGACAATCTCCCCCGTGTGATTCATGGCCTATGTGCACCTCATTGGTCTGGATATTTGCTAGACATGTGCTGGTTCTGTTAAAGAATAAAGGACATCCAGCGGCTGAGTGAACAGAGAGAGGGAAGAGATAAGGGAGATTGTGAGATAAAGAGGGAGTGGGAAGAGAGAGGGAGGGAGAGAGAGGAAGGGAAAGAGAGGCCAGAGAGAGAAGAGGAGGGAGAGAGAGAGAGAGAGACTGTCCAAGCTCACACTGGCACAACCTCATGGAGATGTGGCGTACCAGAGTTTCACAACCAAATCAAGGCCCGTCTGGACCGCACTAAATCTGAACCAAACATAGACGTCTATGATTGGTTCAGATTTGGTCTGGACCAGACCAAAAACCAATGTCCGTGGATGTGGAAATCAAGGCCAGTCCGGACTGCACCAAAAATAAACGTTCAAAAGGCTTCAGTCTGTGCTTACTGTGGTGCCTACAGTGAATGCCCATCTATGTAGCAAGCCTAATGTTTGTAAAATACACTGTTTGTAAAACACAAAAAAAGAGAATAAAAAGAGACTTCTAAAAGACGTTGTCTCGTGCTTACTGGGGTGTAGCCTAACATGTCAGCCCACAATGGAATTCTATGAATGCCCATCCATGTGGTAGGCCCACCACTTGTAAAACAGGCTGTTGCATTGGCTTTATTAGTCCTGATTCCTGTGACTAATCATTTTGGCTATTTAAGCACTGAAAAGCAGCTATCCAACTTCATCAGGAGTTATCGCGAGCCTATTTACAATGTGTTTACATAGCAGGAAATGCTCAGCTTGTCAAAAACTGACGCATACAAACTTGAAAAAAGTGATCATGACAATGGGGTGAAACTCCTGGACAACAGTTGAGATTGTCCATTCCATATTGTCCATTTTCCTTTGACCTGTCCTCTTTTTAGGATATGACGTTTGTTATCATGGCAGTGCATTTTTTATTTGATTAGGTGCCCTTTAGGTTAGGCTATTTGATCTGAGAAACCTGCATTATGTAAAAAGTCTCCTTCTGATTACATTGTCATACATTTTGTCTCCATTCTGTAGGCTACAGAAAAAGCCACATACGCTTTCTACCATATCCTATATCTGCTACATGACTTATGTTAGATTTTTTTTTTTTACAAAACGTTGGTGGAGCGCTGCAGAGACGCATCTGTCCAACAGAGAGGTGCGCCGTGAATGGACAAGCAAAAATATTATGCGCCCCTGCCTTTGACAAAGTGGGCACTGCTTATCACATGGTGGCATCAGCAATCACCTAAAAAGCCCATATGCCACTGGTTGAGAGAAATTGTCATTATTTTGGGGGAAATTATGTGAGGTTTAATGTGTTATTGTTGGAGGTGCATCTTGGTCAGTTTACCTCAGAAAATGACACCCTCGTCAATCTGACACCATAGGCAGCCGCCTAATGCTGCCTAATGAGATAACAAGGTTGACGAAATCAGGGCAAGCGTTGCTTTCTAGAGAGACATCAGGGATTGTAACATACTCTGTTTCACGGAAACATGGCTCTCTTGGGATATGCTGTCGGAGTCGGTACAGCCACCTGCATTCTTTGTCGTGCCGACAGGAATAAACATCTCTCCGGGAAGAAGAAGGGCGGGGGTGTATGTTTCATGATTAACAACTCATGGTGTAATTGTAACAGCATACAGGAACTCCAAGTCCTTTTGTTCACCTGACCTAGAATTCCTCACAATCAAATTCCGACCGTATTATCTCCCAAGAAAATTCTCTTTGGTTATTGTCACAGCCGTGTATATCCCCCCTCAAGCAGATACCACAACGGCCCTCAAGGAACTTCGGTGAGTGAGTTTATAAGGAAGTGTATAGGAGATGTTGTACCCACTGTGACTATTAAAATCTACCCTAACTATAAACCGTGGATAGATGGCGGCAATCGCACAAAACTGAAAGCGCGAACAACTGCATTTAACCATGGAAAGGTGACTGGGAATTTGGCCGAATACAAACAGTGTAGTTATTCCATCCGCAAGGCAATCAAACAAGCAAAAGGTTAGTATAGTGACAAAGTGGAGTCGCAATTAAACAGCTCAGACACGAGACATATGTGGCAGGGTCTACAGACAATCACGGACTAAAAAAGGAAAACAAGCCACGTCACGGATACTGACGTCTTGCTTCCAGACAAACTAAACACCTTCTTTGCCCACTTTTTAGGATAATACAGTGCCACCGACGCAGCCCGCTACCAAGGACTGTGGGCTCTCCTTCTCCATGCCTGACGTGAGTAAGACATTTAAACGTGTTAACCATCGCAAGACTACCGGGCCAGACGGCATCCCCAGCCACGTCCTCAGAGCATGCGCAGACCAGCTGGCTGGAGTGTTTACGGATATATTCAATCTCTCCCTATCCCAGTCTGCTATCCCCACATGCTTCAAGATGGCCACCATTGTTCCTGTACCCAATAATGTAAAGGTAACTGAACTAAATGACTATCCCCCATAGCACTCACTTTTGTCATCATGAAGTGCTTTGAGAGACTTGTTAAGGATCATATCACCTTCACCTTACCTCACCCTGGACTCACTTCAATTTGCTTCCCGCCCCAATAGGTCTACAAACGATGAAATTGCCATCACACTGCACACTGCCCTATCCCATCTGGACAAGAGGAATACCTACAGTGGGGCAAAAAAGTATTTAGTCAGCCACCAATTGTGCAAGTTCTCCCACTTAAAAAGATGAGAGAGGCCTGTAATTTTCATCATAGGTACACTTCAACTATGACAGACAAAATGAGAAAAAAAATCCAGAAAATCACATTGTAGGATTTTTAATGAATTTATTTGCAAATTATGGTGGAAAATAAGTATTTGGTCACCTACAAACAAGCAAGATTTCTGGCTCTCACAGACCTGTAACTTCTTCTTTAAGAGGCTCCTCTGTCCTCCACTCGTTACCTGTATTAATGGCACCTGTTTGAACTTGTTATCAGTATAAAAGACACGTGTCCACAACCTCAAACAGTCACACTCCAAACTCCACTATGGCCAAGACCAAAGAGCTGTCAAAGGACACCAGAAACAAAATTGTAGACCTGCACCAGGCTGGGAAGACTGAATCTGCAATAGGTAAGCAGCTTGGTTTGAAGAAATCAACTGTGGGAGCAATTATTAGGAAATGGAAGACATACAAGACCACTGATAATCTCCCTCGATCTGGGGCTCCATGCAAGATCTCACCCCGTGGGGTCAAAATGATCACAAGAACGGTGAGCAAAAATCCCAGAACCACACGGGGGGACCTAGTGAATGACCTGCAGAGAGCTGGGACCAAAGTAACAAAGCCTACCATCAGTAACACACTACGCCGCTAGGGACTCAAATCCTGCAGTGCCAGACGTGTCCCCCTGCTTAAGCCAGTACATGTCCAGGCCCGTCTGAAGTTTGCTAGAGAGCATTTGGATGATCCAGAAGAAGATTGGGAGAATGTCATATGGTCAGATGAAACCAAAATATACCTTTTTGGGAAAAACTCAACTCGTCGTGTTTGGAGGACAAAGAATGCTGAGTTGCATCCAAAGAACACCATACCTACTGTGAAGCATGGGGGTGGAAACATCATGCTTTGGGGCTGTTTTTCTGCAAAGGGACCAGGACGACTGATCCGTGTAAAGGAAAGAATGAATGGGGCCATGTATCGTGAGATTTTGAGTGAAAACCTCCTTCCATCAGCAAGGGCATTGAAGATGAAACGTGGCTGGGTCTTTCAGCATGACAATGATCCCAAACACACTGCCCGGGCAACGAAGGAGTGGCTTCGTAAGAAGCATTTCAAGGTCCTGGAGTGGCCTAGCCAGTCTCCAGATCTCAACCCCATAGAAATTCTTTGGAGGGAGTTGAAAGTCCGTGTTGCCCAGCAACAGCCCCAAAACATCACTGCTCGAGAGGAGATCTGCATGGAGGAATGGGCCAAAATACCAGCAACAGTGTGTGAAAACCTTGTGAAGACTTACAGAAAATGTTTGACCTCTGTCATTGCCAACAAAGGGAATATAACAAAGTATTGAGATAAACTTTTGTGATTTACCAAATACTTATTTTCCACCATAATTTGCAAATAAATTCATAAAAAATCCTACAATGTGATTTTCTGGATTTTTTTTTCTTCTCATTTTGTCTGTCATAGTTTAAGTGTACCTATGATGAACATTACAGGCCTCTCATCTTTTTAAGTGGGAGAACTTGCACAATTGGTGGCTGACTAAATACTTTTTTGCCCCACTGTATGTAAGAATGCTGTTCATTGACTATAGCTCAGCATTTAACACCATAGTACCCTCGAAGCTCATCATTAATCTTGAGGCCCTGGGTCTCAACCCCGCCCTGTGCGTGCATTTGGGTCCTGGACTTCCTGACGGGCCAGCCCCAGGTGGTGAAGGTAGGAAACAACATGTCCACTTTGCTGATCGTCAACACTGGGGCCCCACAAGGATGTGTGCTCAGCCTCCTCCTGTACTCCCTGTTCACCCATGACTGCGTGGCCATGCACGTCTCCAACTCAATCATCAAGTTTGCAGACGACACAACAGTAGTAGGCTTGATTTCCAACGATGACGAGACAGCCTACAGGGAAAGAGGTGAGGGCACTCGGAGTGTGGTGTCAGGAAAACAACCTCTCACTCAACATCAACAAAACAAAGGAGATGATTGTGGACTTCAGGAAACAGCAGAGGGAGCACCCCCTATCCACATTGACGGGACAGCAGCGGAGAAGATAGAAAGTTTTAAGTTCCTCGGTGTACACATCACGGACAAACTGAAATGGTCCACCCACACAGACAGTGTGGTGAAGAAGGCGCGACAGTGCCTCTTCAACCTCATGAGGCTGAAGAAATGTAGCTTGTCACCTAAAACACTCACAAACTTGTACAGATGCACAATTAAGAGCATCCTGTTGGCTTTATCATCGCCTGATACGGCAACTGCACCGCCCACAACAGCAGGGCGGTCTGCACAACATATCACCGGGGGCAAACTACTTGCCCTCCAGGACACCTACAGCACCTGATGTCACAGGAAGGCCAAAAAGATCATCAAGGACAACAACCACCCGAGCCACTGCCTGTTCACCACGCTTCCACCCAGAAGGTGAGGTCAGTACAGGTGCATCAAAGCTGGAACCGAGAGACTGAAAAACAGATTCTATCTCAAGGCCATCAGACTGTTAAACAGCCATCACTAACACAGAGAGGCTGATGCCCACATACAGACTTGAAATCATTGGCCACTTTAATAAATTGATCACTAGTCACTTTAATAATGCCACTTGAGTAATGCAAGATATGTAAACATTATATACTTTAACCAAGATGTCGTAGCAGTCGGACGTGTGTTTGTCTTGTCCCGTCTTGTCCTGTGTAAATAGTCGTTTTCCTCGTTTTTATCTTATATATTTCGGATATATTCTAATCTCACTTTCCATCTACGGACTGAATATACTTTCCTGCAACCCGCCTCACCCAATGTGGTACGGATCTGCTATTTTTGTACTTTAGAACCGGAACCCCCATCAGAAGCTAGCCAGCTAACTAGCTACTAGCTAGTAGTCAGTCAGCCACTGCTAGCGGTCTTCACCATTACCTCGGACAGCAGCCAGTTTCAGCTCGGTCAATACCTGCCAGTCTGCACAGCGCGATATCAACCCAGAGTATATCGGACTGCTTTTTCTCTACCACATCACAGGATTCCTACCGCAAGTTCTGGAACATTACACCGGATCATCGCGGCTAGCTAGCTGCAACATGAGTGGCTACTGCTGGCTAACGCCTCTGTTCCGAAGCAAGGACCAGTTAGCCTTGAGCTAGCCTCGAGCTAGGCCCATCTCCCGGCTAGCCGAAGAAGTCTAACAGCTAAATCATGGGCTATAATACCTCTTTTTCCAACTGGCCTGGACGCTTTATTGCCGACACGGAGCCCCGCCGATCCATCACGACTGGTCTGCCGACGTAATTGTCCGAGGAGGTTTCAACAGGCTTTTCCATTGCGACGTTGTCGAAGACCAATCTGCTATCCCCGGCCTGCTAGCTTTCTGAATCGCCGTGTCTCCAGCTCACCTAGCGTAGTAGCGACTACCGAATGGCTCCCTGACTCACCTATTGCTACTCATTGGACCCTAGGATCACTCAGCTACACATGCCTCTCCCTAATATCAATATGCCTTGTCTACTGCTGTTTAGGTTAGTTATTATTGTTTTATTTCACTGTAGAGCCCCCGGCCCCTCCCAACATGCCTTAGACAGCTCTTTTGTCTCACCTCCCACACATGCGGAGACCTCACCTGGCTTAACAACCACTCTCATCGTCACACAATGCCTAGGTTTACCACCACTGTACTCACATCCTACCATACCCTTGTCTGTACATTATGCCCTGAAACTATTCTACCACGCCCAGAAACCAGCTCCTTTTATTCTCTGTTCCCAATGCACTAGACGACCAGTTCCTATAGCCTTCAGCCGTACCCTTATCCTACTCCTCCTCTGTTCCTCTGGTGATGTAGAGGTTAACCCAGGCCCTATAGCCTCCAGCACCACACCTATTCCCCAGGCACTCTCATTTGATGACTTCTGTAACCGTAAAAGCCTTGGTTTCATGCATGTTAACATCAGAAGCCTCCTCCCTAAGTTTGTTTTATTCACTGCTTTAGCACACTCCGCCCACCCTGATGTCCTAGCCGTGTCTGAATCCTGGCTTAGGAAGGCCACTAAAAATTCTTACATTTCCATCCACAACTACAAGATTTTCTGACAAGATAGAACTGCCAAAGGGGGCAGAGTTGCAATCTACTGCAGAGATAACCTGGAGAGTTCTGTCATTCTCTCCAGGTCCATGCACAAACAATTTGAGCTTCTACTTTTAAAAATCCACCTTTCCAGAAATAAGTCTCTCACCGTTGCTGCTTGTTATAGACCCCCCTCATCCCCCAGCTGTGCCCTGAACACCATATGTGAATTGATTGCCCCCATCTATCTTCAGAGTTCGTACTGTTAGGTGACCTAAACTGGGATATGCTTAACACCCCGGCCGTCCTACAATCTAAGCTAGATGCCCTCAATATCACACAAATTATCAATGAACCTACAAGGTACAACCCTAAATTCATAACCATGGACACCCTCATAGATATCATCCTGACCAACTTGCCCTGTAAATACACATCTGCTGTCTTCAACCAGGATCTCAGCGATCACTGCCTCATTGCCTGCGTCCGTAATGGGTCCGCGGTCAAAGGACCACCCCTCATCACTGTTAAATGCTCCCTAAAACACTTCAGCAAGCAGGCCTTTCTAATCGACCTGGCCCGGGTATCCTGGAAGGATATTTGACCTCATCACGTCAGTAGAAGATGCCTGGTTGCTCTTTTAAAGTGCTTTCCTCACCATCTTAAATAAGCATGCCCCATTCAAAAAATGTAGAACTAAGAACAGATATAGCCCTTGGTTCACCCTAGACTTGACTGACCTTGATCAGCACAAAAACATAATGTGGCGTAGTACATCAGCATCAAATAGCCACCGCGATATGCAACTTTTCAGGAAAGTCAGGAACCAATATACACAGTCAGTTAGGAAAGCTAGGCTAGCTTTTTCAAACAGAAATTTGCATCCTGTAGCACTAATTCCATAAAGTTTTGGGACACTGTAAAGTCCATGGAGAATAAGAGCACCTCCTCTCAGCTGCCCACTGCACTGAGGCTAGGAAACACTGTCACCACCGATAAATCTACAATAATAGAGAATTTCAATAAGCATTTTTCTACGGCTGGCCATGCTTTCCACCTGGCTATCCCTACTCCGGCCAACAGCTCTGCACCCCCCGCAGAAACTTGCCCAAGCTCCCCCCCCGCTTCTCCTTCACCCAAATCCAGACAGCTGACGTTCTGAAAGAGCTGCAAACTCTGGATCCCTACAAATCAGCTGGGGTAGACAATCTGGACCCTCTCTTTCTAAAATTATCCGCCGAAATTGTTGCAACCCCTATTACTAGCCTGTTCATCCTCTCTTTCGTATCATCTGAGATCCCCAAAGATTGGAAAGCTGCCGCAGTCATCCCCCTCTTCAAAGGGGGAGACACTCTAGACCCAAACTGTTATAGACCTATATCCATCCTGTCCTGCCTTTCTAAAGTCTTCGAAAGCAATGCTAACAACCAGATCACCGACCATTTCGAATCCCACCGTACCTTCTCCACTATGCAATCTGGTTTCAGAGCTGGTCATGGGTGCACCTCAGCCATGCTCAAGGTCCTAAACGATATCATAATCATCGACAAAAGACAGTACTGTGCAGCCGTTTTCATTGACCTGGCCAAGGCTTTCGACTCTGTTAATTACTGCATTCTTATCGGCAGACTCAATAGCCTTGGTTTCTCAAATGACTGCCTCGCCTGGCTTACCAACTACTTCTCAGATAGAGTTCAGTGTGTCAAATCGGAGGGCCTGTTGTCTTGACCTCTGGCAGTCTCTATGGGGGTGCCACAGGGTTCAATTCTCGGGCCGACTGTTTTCTCTGTATATATCAATGATGTTGCTCTTGCTGCTGGTGACTCTCTGATCCACCTCTACGCAGACGACACCATTCTGTATACATCTGGCCCTTCTTTGGACACTGTGTTAACAAACCTCCAAACGAGCTTCAATGCCATACAACACTCCTTCCGATGCTTCAAACTGCTTTTAAATGCTAGTAAAACTAAATGCATGCTCTTCAACCGATTGATGCCCGCACCCGCCCGCCCGACAAGCATCACTACTCTGGACGGTTCTGACTTCTGACAAATACTTATGTGTCTGGTTAGACTGTAAACTCTCCTTCCAGACTCACATTAAGCATCTCCAATCCAAAATCTATTTCGCAACAAAGCCTCCTTCACTCATGCTGCCAAACATACCCTCGTAAAACTGACTGCCCTACCGATCCTCGACTTCGGCGATGTCATTTACAAAATAGCCTCCAGCAGGTATATTTCACTGGTCATCCCCAAAGCCAACACCTCATTTGGCTGCCTTTCCTTCCAGTTTTCTGCTGCCAATGACTGGAACGAATTGCAAAAATCACTGAAACTGGAGACTTATATCTCCCTCTCTAACTTTAAGCAACAGCTGTCAGAGCAGCTTACCGATCACTGTACCTGTCACGCTCTGACCATAGAGAGCCTTTTATTCTCTATGTTGGTTAGGTCGAGGTGTGACTGGGGTGGGTTATCTAGGTTGTTGTATGTCTATGTTGGCCTGGTATGGTTCCCAATCAGAGGCAGCTGTTTATCGTTGTCTCTGATTGGGGATCATATTTAGGCAGCCATTTCCCCACTGTGGGATCTTGTTTGTGGGATCTTGTTTGGAGTTAGTGCATGTTGCACCTCTTATGTTACGGTTCATTGTTTGTTTCTTTTTTTGTTTTGTAAGTTTCATGAAATAAAGATGTGGAACTCAGAGCACGCTGCGCCTTGGTCCGTTTATTCATTAGACGAACGTGACAGTACCTGTACGCAGCCCATCTGTAAATAGCACACCCCACTGCTCATCCCCATATTGTTATTTTAGGCTCTTTTGCACCCCAGTATCTCTACTTACACATCATCATCTGCACATCTATCACTCCAGTGTTAATGCTAAATTGTAATTATTTCGCCTCTATGGCCTATTTATTGCCTTACCTCCCTAATCTTACTACATTTGCACACACTGTGCATATATTTTTCTATTGTGTTATTGACTGTACATTTGTTTATCCCATGTGTAACTCTGTGTTGTTGTTGCACTGCTTTGCTTTATCTTGGCCAGGTCGCAGTTGTAAATGAGAACTTATTCTCAACTGCCCTACCTGGTTAAATTAAGGTGAAAAAAAAAAAAAAAAAAAAAAATTCTCATATGTATATACTGTATTTTATACCATCTATTGCATCTTGCCTATGCCGCTCTGTCATTGCTCATCAATATATTCATATTTATATATTCTTATTCCATTCCTTTACTTAGATTTGTGTGAATTAGGTAGTTGTTGTGGAATTGTTCGATTACTTGTTCGATATTTCTGCACTGTCAGAACTAGAAGCACAAGCATTTTGCTACACAGGCAGTAACATCTGCTAACCATGTGTTTGTGACCAATAAAATTTGAGCAGGCCAGCCATGCCCGCAAGGTTCGAGCAAGGCCCCTCCCAAACCCCCCAAAAACATTTTTATAGGAAAACAGCTAATTTCCTGCAATTCTACAAATTTGGCCCCCAAAAAAGTTGCGAGGGTGTGTGGTACACCAGTGCATGCACTGCTTCATGAATGCGCGCAGACACACACACACACACTCAATACTAAGGAAGGGGAGGTTCAAAGACAATGTCATATGTGTGTTGAAGTATCTCCTTCCCAGGGTATGGCTAGCAGACTATAGCAGGAGATTCCATACTTAGAATCAACACCAGTTCACTTCTCAAGAGTTCAGTTGCTTGGCAACCGCCCTTAAAATGTTCCACCAGGTGGAAATGTGACCCGGTTGATCACTAGAGGAGAGGATCTCTCTCATCAGAGCTGCCCTCTCCTTGCCGAGTGATACGGGGCTCCCATACTGTAATGGGTCACTTAAATATGCTCTGCCAGGGACCCCACAGTCTCCACAGCAGACCACACACACTGCTGCTAAGCTGTCATTCGGAAAAGGAAGGAAGGAATTTATGTATAGGCATGCATGTGTCACAGGCTTTGGTTTTTCCATTTATTTTCAAGGTTGGACGTTAGCACGTTAGAACGTTAGTGTGTCACGGCCGTCAAAAGGAGGAGACCAAGGCGCAGCGTGGATGTGTACATTCTTCTTTAATATAATAATGAACACAGAACAAAAATAACAAAACGAACCGTGAAGCTATACAAATGAGTGCTGACATGCAACTACACATAGACAAGAACCCACGAACACAAAAGGGAAAATGGCTACCTAAATATGATCCCCAATCAGAGACAACGATAAACAGCTGCCTCTGATTGGGAACCATATCAGGCCACCATAAACCTACATATCACCTAGACCTACATACGCTAGACTTAAAAAAAAACTAGACAATACAAAACTAGCATACCCACCCTAGTCACACCCTGACCTAACCAAAATAATAAAGAAAACATAGATAACTAAGGTCAGGGCGTGACAACGTGGGGCGCATCGACTCGTTAGTCACTATGTGTTACACCTGTGCTGGCTTGTCCATCTTGTTAGTCGAAAGACGTTTCACCTGTGCTGGCCCAGATTATATTTAAGAATGGATGGTCCAGTGCTCCAGTTGTTTTGAGAGATGTGGAGGGTTAACAGCTTTAGTTGGCTCTCGCTATTTGATTTCTAGAAAAACAATCCTTTATCTGATCTTCCCTGTTTTTGTTTTGCTTCCTGTCTTTAAGTTTGGTGTGGGTTTTTCTTTTGTTTGCTTCTTCTTGTGCAAATTTTGTGGGCGCTCATGGTGGGTGTCTTTTCGGTCCCAGTTGTTGTTGCTAGTCAACTTTCAGCGGACACCACCATGAGTGTCTTTCAGAACCCCTCTTAAAACTCCCACCTGTTTTGTTTTGGTTGTTGTCTGTGACTCTTTCTTAGTTCCCCCATATGTTTGAGCGACAATGTTTGGTTTTCTTGCTGGGGAACGTAACACATGCATATCTTAAAAATTGGGTTGACACTTCATCTTGACAGGTTTGTCTTCTGAAGCCCTTGCAACTCTATCACTATCTCACTCAGCCCTCATCCATCTTCATCAACCCATTCCAATCCTTTCTGTCTCAGATTGAGCATTGTACAAAATGGTAATGACATTGCGTGTCTCCGATCCAAGTGTTCAGGAGATCCTTCCAACTGGGATCGACTTCCCTTATTCCTCACCCCCATTTTCTCACGCCTTAAAATTGTCTAGCTAAGCAAACTGGGAGCAGGCTAAAATGTTGCCACACAGGATATAAAGGCATTCATTCACATGTAAGATGGACAGTGCACACACTCATTCAGTGGTGCAGAGGAAATTATATGGATTGTGAGACTGTATGAATAGAGTTCTGCTGACCCACTGAATAATCCAATCACATGTAACTTATTTATGATTTGAGGGAGCATGTTCTTTACATTTCCTCATGAATTATGCATTTCCACTGCATGGCTTTACTGATACGTTTCATAATTATTGTAATTTCTGGCATGAATTCAATCATGTGTGCACAGCCATGTAATATCCACTGGGTGAGTCGCGTGCTCCCAGAAATTTGCACTGTCTAGAACCAGATGAAAACCTCTTAGGACTAAAAATAGCATTTCTTTTCCCTCTTTAAGATAAGAATGAGATGTTGGGAGCTCTCTGCTAGCACAGCCCAGAACCTCATTATCATAGTATAAATTAGGAAAAAAATTCTGGTGTAGTAAATGTCAACCAATGTTTTCGTAAGAATGTGTATGAGTGTGTGTGTGTGCATTTGTGTGTGCGTGCATTCGTGCGTGTGCGTGCTTGCCTGCATGTGTGTCATTATGTGCGTCTTCTCCTATCAGATGTTGCCATCTCATTCACCTCTAAATGGCACCCTGTCTCATTAATTAGAGAGTCTCAGGCTGCGTCTGGGGAATGTGCTAAAACATTCCTCTTTAAATAAAAGGAGGATTCTGTGAGACGCAGCAGGAACTCAAAAGCTCTTTCTCTCTCTCAAAGAGCACAGAAGGAAGAGCCTTTGTTTTTACATACACACCCCCATCTTTCATCGCTGTTAAGAATAATCAATACTTATGTAAATAAGGTATTTCTGTTTTTTATTTTTAATACATTTGAAAAAAAAATTCAACCAGTTTTGCTTTGCCATTAGGGGGTATTGTATGTAGATTGATGAGTGATTTAAAAAACATTTTTTTAGAGTAGGCTCTAACGTAGCAAAATTTGGAAAAAGTGAAAGGGTCTGAATACTTACCAAATGCATTGCAGTTTGAGGGTGTTGTTTTAACAACAGCTGTAGGGCGCAAAGCCTTATTTGCATATTTCCCAGTGTGCCTTTCGAATGAATTGTAGAGTTACCGCCCGTGACTGTATTCGTTAGTGACAGAAACATGGTTGTTGAAATTATATATTTACAGTCCTGTGGCCTTAACCAAGTGATTTTGTAAACAAATATGATATCATTAAAATTAAAATACTTAGGACAATACATCACATACAGTATATCATAAGGCCTTACTTTGAGAGCCTAGTTTTACACTTATACAGTGACCTAAAATTACTGGTTTACAGGCCACAGCTGGCAATAAGTCAACTAACAGATTGGATTACTTTAGAAAAATGTGTGTTATTTATCTTTGTGTAGCATAAGATGAATTAATCAATCAATGTACATACAAAAACATAGATATTGGAACAAACATAAAAAAATACAAATCTACCTGCAATAGAGCATGCTGGGAAATATGATAATGATGGGCACGGTTTTTAGTGTTTCACTCTACACAGAGTAGGAATGACACAATCACGCTCAAGTCTGGTTATTAACACCAACACTGGGGTTATTTTACACCAATGAGTGTTAATAACTATTAACAGACATAATTTAACTCCTGAATCAACACTAGAGATGTTTTTTTTAAATCATCAACACTAGGTAACACTGGCCAATTTTCTTTGTAGCAGTGTCAGTGAGTCATGTTTAACAGGACTGTTGTCGAGGGTAACGCTGCTGGAGCCTCTGCAATACTTTAATTACAGTCTAGCCCCAAGGCTAAATGTTCCTTGCTGTAATTGTAGAATATACTGCATCACTAATTAACACACGCATGGCTGTTGATGATTAACAGCGCTAAAGCTCTCTCAACTACTCATTGATACCCACTGAAATTTCGGTATCTGTGAAAACAGCACAGCAGCATACCACCCTGCATCCCACTGCTGGCTTGCATAGGAAGCTAAGCAGGGTTGGTCCTAGATGGGAGACCAGATGCTGCTGGAAGTGGTGTTGGGGGGCGCCTGCTGGCCAGGCCCCAGGATAGATCCACCCACAGATCACATCTGACTCTGGGACACAACAACAACTCCACCGGCAGGCTGCAGCAGCACCAGCCTGCTCACTGTGAGCAGTCCAGACTCCCAGAGTGGCCATGTTCTGCTGCATCTTCAAGGCAATGGGGACGTTTACCAGGGGATTGTGAGGTGTCCTGTGGCCTGACTGGCTGGCTAGCCCATCTCCCTGTAGGTTCCCCACACATCAGATATGATCACCTGGGGTTCACCCAGGCGGCCCAGACAAGGCCCCTAGTCTGGTATTATACAGGGAGAGGAGGGGGCTGATGAGCCAAAGGCTTCAGAGCTGTAGAACCTGCAGCTAGTGTGAAAGATGCCCACACACACTCATTACTCACTCCGCCTGCATATCTCTGAATAACATCATCTCTGGCTCACTCTGACTACCTGTTAGGAGCACAGGAAATCCTTGTTTATGGGGCCATCAATCAGTCTCTATGAATCAGATACTACGTAGTCCGCACAACAATGTGAGCCTTTGTAGGGATTACATCAGCCGTAATCGTGATGACAGTACAGTGTGTTTGCGAAGCCAAAGTGCTTAAGACATGAATGATAAAGGAAGTGCAATACAAGAGAAGATTAGTCTTAATAATTGAGGGTTAGTTTGCTCAGCACACAAAGGGAAGGCTGAACAAAACGCCCTATAAAGCACAGACAGTGGTGTCGCGATGAAGGTGATGAAAGATGTACACTCCCTGGAACCCTGTGGAGCGGTCTGGGACAAGTTCAATCAACCCTACTAGACTAGGTCTAGTTCATCAGACAGACACTTACTGGCCCACCAGCTCACCACTACAACATAAAGAGCAGTGGAGGCTCCTGAGAGGAGGAAGGGGAGGACCATCCTCTACAGTGAATAAAAATGGAAAAACATTAAAAAAGTTATAATAGTATAAATAGTCACCAAATAATTGATTAAAACACACTATTTTGCGAAGAAGGTCTACAGTAGCCTCAACAGCACCATGGTGTAACCGGAGGACAGCTAGTTTCCATTCTCCTCTGGGTACATTGACTTCAATACAAAACCTAGGGAGCTCATTGTTCTCAACCTGTTCCATAGACTTACACAGTAATTATGACAACTTCCGGAGGACATCCTCCAACCTATCAGGCTTCTTGCAGCATGAACTGACATGTCCACCAAATCAAAGAATCAGAGAATTAATCTAGTATTGAATGCATAAGCTACAGCTAGCTAGTACTGCAGTGCATAACATGTGGTGAGTAGTTGACTCAAATAGAGAGAAAAGACAGTAGTTGAACAAATTAATTTCTTTCATGATGAAAGAGAAGCGAGAAATAGAGATGTCATTTTCTTCCACTTATAGCTGAAGTCGGAAGTTTACATAGACCTTAGCCAAATACATTTAAACACAGTTTTTCACAATTCCTGACATTTAATCCAAGTAAAAATTCCCTGTCTTAGGTCAGTTAGGATCACCACTTTATTTTAATAATGTGAAATTTCTGAATAATAGTAGAGAGAATTATTTTTTATTTCAGCTTTTATTTCTGTCATCACATTCCCAGTGGGTCAGAAGTTTACATACACTCAATTAGTATTTGGTGGCATTGCCTTTAAATTGTTTAACTTGGGTCAAACGTTTCACGTAGCCTTCCACAAGCTTCCCACAATAAGTTGGGTGAATTTTGGCCCATTCCACCTGACAGAGCTGGTGTAACTGAGTCAGGTTTGTAGGCCTCCTTGCTCGCACACACTTTTTCAGATCTGCCCACAAATTTTCGATAGGATTGAGGTCAGGGCTTTGTGATGGCCACTCCAATACCTTGACTTTGCTGTCCTTAAGCCATTTTGCCACAACTTTGGAAGTATGCTTGGGGTCATTGTCCATTTGGAAGACTCATTTGCGAACAAGCTTTAACTTCCTGACTGATGTCTTCAATATATCCACATAATTTTCCATCCTCATGATGCAATCTATTTTGTGAAGTGCACCAGTCCCTCCTGCAGCAAAGCACCCCCACAACATGATGCTGCCATCCCCGTGCTTCACGGTTGGGATGGTGTTATTCGGCTTGCAATCCTCCCCCTTTCTCCTCCAAACATAACGATGGTCATTATGGCCAAACAGTTATATTTTTGTTTCATCAGACCATTTCTCCAAAAAGTACGATCTTTGTCCCCATGTGCAGTTGCAAACCATAGTCTGTCTTTTTTATGGCGGTTTTGGAGCAGTGGCTTCTTCCTTGTTGAGCGGCCTTTCAGGTTATGTCGATATAGGACTTGTTTTACTGTGGATATAGATACTTTTGTACCTGTTTCCTCCAGCATCTTCACAAGGTCTTTTGCTGTTGTTCTGGGATTGATTTGCACTTTTCGCACCTAAGTACGTTCATCTCTAGGAGACAGAACACATCTCCTTCCTGAGTGGTATGACAGCTGTGTGGTCCCATGGTGTTTATACCTGCGTACTATTGTTTGTACAGATGAACGTGGTACCTTCAGGCATTTGGAAATTGCTCCCAAGGATGAACCAGACTTGTGGAGGTCTACAATTGTTTTTCTGAGGTCTTGGCTGATTTCTTTTGATTTTCCCATGATGTCAAACAACGAGGCACTGAGTTTGAATGTAGGCCTTGCAATACATCCACAGGTACACCTCCAATTGACTCAAATGATGTCAATTAGCCTATCAGAAGCTTCTAAAGCCATGACATGATTTTCTTGAATTTTTCAAGCTGTTTAAAGGCGCAGTCAACTTAGTGTATGTAAACTTCTTACTCACTGGAATTGTGATACAGTGAATTATAAGTGAAATAATCTGTCTGTAAACAATTTTTGGAAAAATTACTTGTCATGCACAAAGTAGATGTCCTAACCGACTTGCCAAAACGAAAGTTTGTTAACAAGAAATTTGTTGAGTGGTTGAAAAACGAGTTTTAATGACTCTAACCTAAGTGTATGTAATCTTCTGACTTCAACTGTACTTAGCTAGCAAGTGCAGTTAGCTAGTTTAGCCTACTGAAACACCCTGTTCAAACAGAGGTATGCTATGTTAGCTAACTGGCTATGACTTTCCAACACAACACTGGAACTCCTCCAAGGTAAGCTTTTTGTTTTACTAATTTATTGCCACTGGGCCTGCCGGTGTAACTGCTTACTGACTGTACACTGTAACATTACTGCATGGTTGTAGCGGGTTTACAAACATGTTAGTTCTATTAGCTATGCTAAATATGATCCTACTGTAGCTAATATGGTGACAACGATGTAGGCTGTGTGTAGTGGTTTGGCTTGGAAAGGTTTTATCGTCTGGTCACATACAGCTGATGTGTTGTGCATTGAAGTTCACAAGCGAAGGGAAGAGGTGAGAGGAGGAGAGTGCATAGATGCGAGAAGGAATACAATGTGGCTGTAATGCTACACCCACAATAACATCTGCTAAACATGTGTATGTAACAAATAAAATGTGATTTGATGAAAGTCAACTGTGTTAACACGTGATCAAGGGTATATTCATTCCGCTGATTCTGTTGAAAAACGTTTCTTAAACGGAAGCAAATGGACCAAAACAGGGATAAACAAACCTGAATTTGACAAATAGAAACTCTCGTTTACAACTGTAGGACTAAGGATTACACCCTATATCAGCTAGATGCAGGCACGAGTGTGCAAGGTGGTATTGAATGTCACTGTCTGTCCAAGTGTCACTGTCTGTCACTTTAAATTTGTCTCTCGACCTGTGTGCACCTACGTTGTAAACTGCCATTCATAGGCTAGGTTGTAGCAAACTCATGATGGGTATAGGGAAAATTTGAGTATCAATTAGCCTAAACCTATTGCTGTTACATTGAGCTGGGTGAATGGAATATGAATGACAGTCATCCAGAATGCTATAATAGAAATAAGACCATGCTTATTAAAAAAAACAATATGTCCTCTCTCATCTTAAACTGCACTGACCACCACTGATAGAGAGTGAGAGGGAACTCCTTCGTCAGCACAAATAGCAGCACAAACAGATCAGGTACCAGGCTATCCCCTTCACCCTCTGAGACTGTGTGTAGTCTAAGTACAGGGCAGAGGGCATGTGGTTAAAAAGAGGGTTATCCAAAGGCTGGGGGCATCGTCAGGCAGGCAAGTGCATCTATTCACCCCGCTGAAAAATTCAGTGGAGCAACTGCGTGTAAAGCTGGGGAAGAACTGAAAACAGAGGCTGGTAATAGCAGCTCTATAAATTACCACAGGACAAGGGCATGCTCCCTGAGAGGAGACAGTAGCCCCAGATACAGTCCTTCACCAAAGTTACACTTCGTTCGTCAAGCCTGTGTTTGCATCCCCTCTCTCTATCCTTTGAATCTCTCTATTCCCTACCTCCTCACAGGAGCTTTCTCTCTATGTTAGGTATTTCTGTTTGTTTTGAAGGAATACACTGTACATTAGATTATAATTAGTAATAGCACATTGCTGTATTCAGTCTGATATTTCCTACTTAAAATGTAGCTTGTTGTAGTGGAGTCTCATCATTATCTAGCATTTAGATGATGGCTAGATCAGTGCATGTATTGCACTGTCTCTGGATCCCCCTCTCAGCCTGATGACAAGAGAGGGAAATTAATGATTTACAAATAGTTAAAATAATGCTCAAATGACCCCTTAAACTATAGGGATACCACACAATGTCATCAGTATCTAAAATGAAGCACTGTGTAGCATTCACCAAGGCACCCCAGAGAGTAAGCCATCGCAAGATTTTTACATACCTTTATTACATACTTTTATCCTGTCGTATGGGCATATCTCATGCAGAGAGCAGACCCTCCCCCACTGGCTAGAATGGTCCACTCTATTATTCATCCAGCCCTTCCTGCCTCCCAAGCAGCCTAGGCATTCTGCCTATGAAGCAGAGCACAGTAAGGGGAAGAAAGGACTGCAAAGATTCCATCTGCAGGTTTAATAATGGCTTGGACCCTAATTGAAATCCATTGGTGGTCTGTGGCTGTATGGGGAGGTATCATTTTAGGCTAGAGAAGCTCCTATGATAGAGCTGGAACGGAGTTGTGAATGTGTGTATGTAAATGCAGGTGATCGTGTTTAGAGTATGTAAGAGAATGTCCACAATTCTCTCGCTCTCTCTCTCACCGTTCAAATTGATCAGAAATACAGTGTAGACATTGTTAATGTTGTAAACGACTATTGTAGCTGGAAATGGCAGATTTTTTATGGAAAATCTACATAGGCGTACAGAGACCCATTATCAGCAACCATCACTCCTGTGTTCCAATGACATTATGTTAGCTAATCAAAGTGTATCATTTTAAAAGACTAATTGATCATTAGAAAACCCTTTTGCAATTATGTTAGCACAGCTGAAAACTGTTGTGCTGATTAAAGAAGCAATATAACTGGCCTTTAGACTAGATGAGTATCTGGTGCATCAGCATTTGGGGGTTCGATTACAGGCTAAAAATGGACAGAAACAAAGCACTTTCTTCTGAAACTCATCAGTCTATTCTTGTCCTGAGAAATGAAGGCTATTCCATGTGAGAAATTGTCAGGAAACTGAAGATCTCGTACAATGCTGTGTAATACTCCCTTCACAGAACAGCGCAAACTGTCTCTAACCAGAATAGAAAGAGGAGTGGGAGGCCCCGGTGCACAACTGAGCAAGAGGACAAGTACATTAGATTGTCTAGTTTGAGAAACAGACGCCTCACAATTCCTCAACTGGCAGTTATGCCTACACTGTATCTCTGATTAATTTGATATTACTTTAATGGACAGAAATGTGCTTTTCTTTCAAAAACAAGGACATTTCTAAGTGACCCCAAACTTTTGAACGGTAGTGTATATACAGTGCATTCGGAAAGAATTCAGACCCCTTGGCTTTTTCCACATTTTGTTACGTTACAGCCTTATTCTAAAATTGATAAAATATTTTTTGCCCCTCATCAAGCTACACACAATACCCCCTAATGACAAACCGAAAAAATAAATACCATATTTACATAAGTATTCAGACCCTTTGCTATGAGAATCAAAATTGAGCTCATGTGCATTCTGTTTCCATTGATCATCCTTGAGATTTTTACAACTTGATTGGAGTCACCTGTGGTAAATTCAATTGATTGGACATGATTTGGAAAGGGTATCAAAACATTTCTGCAGCATTGAAGGTCCCCAAGAACACAGTGGCCTTAAACGGAAGAAGTTTGGAACCACCAACTCTTCCTAGAGCTGGCCGCCCGGCCAAACTGAGCAATCGGGGGAGAAGGGCCTTGGTCAGGCAGGTGACCAAGAACCCAATGGTCACACTGATAGAGCTCCAGAGTTCCTCTGTGGAGATGGGAGAACCTTCCAGAAGGACAACCATCTCTGCAGCACTGCACCAATCAGGCCTTTATGGCCCTTAAGCCACTCTTCAGTAAAAGGCATATGACAGGCCACTTGGAGTTTGCCAAAAGGCACCTAAAGTACTCTCAGACCATGAGAAACAAGATTCTCTAGTCTGATGAAACCAAGATTGAACTATTTGGCCTGAATCCCAAGTGTAACGTCTGGAGGAAACCTGGCACCTTTGCTACGGTAAAGCATGGTGGTGGCAGCATAATTATTTCAAGGGCAGGGACTGGGAGACTATGCAGGATCGAGGGAAAGATGAACGGAGCAAATTACAGAGAGATCCTTGATGAAAACCTGCTCCAGAACACTCAGGGCCTCAGACTGGGGCGAAGGTTCACCTTCCAACAGGACAACGACTCTGAGCACACAGCCAAGACAACGCAGGAGTGGCTTCGGGACAAGTCTCTGAATGTCCTTAAGTGGCCCAGCCAGTGCCCGGACTTGAACCCGATCAAACATCTCTGGAGAGATCTGAAAATAGCTGTGCAGTGACGCTCCCCATCCAAACTGATAGAGCTTGAGAAGACCTGCAGAGAAGAATGGGAGAAACTCCCCAAAATCAGGTGTGCCAAGCTTGTAGCGTCATACCCAAGAAGACTCAAGGCTGTAATCGTTACCAAAGGTGCTTCAACAAAGTAATGAGTAAAGGGTCTGAATACTTATATAAATGTGATATTTCAGTTTTTTTTTTTTTATACACAGAAACATTTTTGCTTTGTCATTATGGGGAATTGTGTGCAGATTGATGAGGGATTTAAAAAATACATATACATTTTAAAATAAATTGTAGAAAAAGTCAAGGGGTCTGAATAGGAGCCCCAATTAGTAGGCATTTCATTACGTGCTTTTGAGGTGTTTTCCTTGCTTAGCCTCACCAGTCAGTCGCAACTGCTGCTACTGTTACTGCTGCTGAGAGTAATCATGCTGTCACTAGTCATACCATCAGCCCGTCCTCCTCAACCCAACATCTGCTGCATGTCTTCATCTGACAGGCCCACTGCTGGAGTGTGAATTACCAGGGAAGAGAAGAGCTCCTCTAAATGAAATCAGCCAAGCATATGGGCAAACAGGTAAACAGATCTGCCATACAGAACCAATTTTCATTAAAGCTCCTGTGTTAACATTTCACTAAACATGAAGCACCGTAATTGCTTGCCGGTACTTTAGTTTAACTTTTACTGCCTCAGAAACCCGGATCCGGGAGCACCCCCCACCCCCCACACACTGATTAGCATAGATAGCATAGCTTCAGAAGTAGATAGTAGCATCTAAATATCATTAAATCACAAGTCCAAGACACCAGATGAAAGATACAGATCTTGTGAATAAAGCCACCATTTCAGATTTTTAAAATGTTTTACAGGGAAGACAAAATATGTAAATCTATTAGCTAAACACGTTAGCAAAATACACCACTATTCTAACTCCATCAGTTTCTTACTCCTTCAGGTGCTATCACCAATTCGGCTCAACTAAGATATTGATAGCCAATAACCTATAAAAAAAACCATCAGATGACAGTCTGATAACATATTCATGGTATAGGATAGTTTTTGTTAGAAAAAAGTGCATATTTCAGGTAGAAATCACAGTTTACAATTGCACCGACCATCACAAATCCACTAGAATTACTAGATAGAGCAACGTGTATGACCAATTTACTCATCATAAAACATTTCATAAAAATAGACAAAGCATAGCAATGGAAAGACCCAGTTCTTGTGATTTCAGACCATATTTCAGATTTTCTAAGCGTTTTTCAGCGAAAACACAATAAATCGATAAGTTAGCATACTACATGTTCCAACGTTACCAGAGCATCGATTCCAGCCAAAGAGCGCTATAACGTAACCACCGCCAAAAGATATTAATTTTTTCACTAACCTTCTCAGAATTCTTCCGATGACACTCCTGTAACATCATTTTACAACATACATATACAGTTTGTTCGAAAAGGTGCATATTTAGCCATACAAAACCGTGGTTACACAATGAAAATACTAGGAAATCAAGCCTCAATATGTCTGACGTCATCTATCAGAGTGATCTAGTTTAATTAAAAGCTAATCATATACTTGACTAAAAAATACAGGGTTGACAGGAATCGAAAGACAAATTAGTTCTTAATGCAACCGCTGATTTACATTTTTAAAATTATCCTTACTTTTCAATACAGGGTTGGCCAAGTGAAGCTATACCAAACAAAATGGCGATGTATGCGTTTAAAATATTTCGACAGAAACACGGTTTATCATATTAAATATTGCTTACTTTGAGCTGATCTTCCATCATATTCTTGGGCAATGTATCCTTTCTATGTTATAAACGTCTTTTGGTCGATAGATGTCCTCTGTCCTTCGAAATGTCCATCACCAACGACCGACACCCTAAAGCGTGTCCAAACTTTCAGAGTGCACGACAAAGAAATTCCTCAAAATCGCACTAAACGGATATAAATTGATATAAAACGGTTAAAATTCACTACATTATGATGTTTTTAACAACTATAACGACTGAAAACATGACCGGAGAAATACTGCTGGTTAGAAAACGATTTGGAACGAGGCAGGTCCGATGGCCTTCACGCTTGAGGCGCACGTTGAGAAAGAGGGGTCTCTGTACATTTTTGTCATTTATAATGGCTGTGAACGTCCCATAGACTTCATTGAAAACGTGATGACGTACAGACACCCAGAGGAAGACGTAGGTAGTGTCGGTTTCTTCATAGCATTCACTGTGGCCTTATAAACAGACCCCAGATCAGAGGTAAAAATTTCTGAAATCTGAACCCTGTCATGAAAAGTGCTGTAGAAATTGTTCTGTACCACTCAGAGACAAAATTTCAACTCCTATAGAAACTATAGACTGTTTTCTATCCAATAATAACAATAATATGCATATTGTACGATCAAGAATTGAGTACGAGGCAGTTTAATTTGGAAATGTAAAAAAAAAAATAATGCTAACAGCTCCCCCTATTGACAAAAGGTTTTAAGTAGAGACAGTTATATGATCATCAATCATCGTGTCCCTGCTCTATTCTATGGAGCGAAACCATGGCTATCTGGACAGTGACATAGATTTGCAGAACAGTTGCTGCATCAGTATTTATCTTGCATGGGTTGGAATTGTTCAAAACCCAAGAGTGGGAGATACATTTAGAAACTAGGAGCCATTCAGTGTTTGGTTAGAAGAAGAAAAAACATATCCTTATATCAGAAAGTATATTTAGCAAGAATCTAGAAAACTCTCTGTATTTATAACCAGCAACCATACACTGAGTATACCGAACATTAGGAACACCTTCCTAATATTGACCTGCCTGTTTTTTGTATACTCAAGTGTAGGTAAGATCAAAGTATGAGTTTATAGAATAGAGCAGCATAAACAAAGCTCATTAGCGTGTATTTAGGGTGGGCCCAGCCCCGAAAGTGACTATTTACACTCTATGCGAAAGGTTTCATTCTCTTCTCAGGAATTCAGCCTTCTCTGTGTTGCTCTCCAACCCCATTCTGTCACACCTTTGTGAAGCAGAGGTTCTGTTGTGATAACATCTTGTAGCTCTTTCACTTTGTTCCTGACCTGCACTGGTGAGATACACTGTCTCTTTTTCTCTCACCACCCCAGGGACTCTTGGGGCATGGCCTTTCAGGCTATGACTTCTCTCTCTGTCTCCCTCTCTGATCATGTCCGTCACTTCTGTCACTTCCTCTTGAACTTGCAGACGTGTTGCTGTGCGTTTTGTTGCTGTGCGTTTTGTTGCCAACCTTACTTTGCTAGCTGACAACTTTGCGTTTTTTTTCTTTTTACTTTTTAATTACCGTTTATATTTTTCGTTTTTTCCCTCATTCAACTTTTTCACTCCGGACGCTTTATCTGGATATGGTTCGTCAGCACCTTCAACAGCCGAAGCTAAGTAGTAACATTAACATGATGTCTTCTAATTGCAGTCGCTGTACTCATAATATACAGGAGAACGATCGCCTTACGGCGAGGATAGCTGTGCTGCAAGCCCAGCTTCAGACGCAATCGTTAGGCAAGGGTAATTTCAGTGTAGGAAAGGATGAAACAGCGTCTGTGCCACCAGTAAGTACAGATAGTAGTATAAATCCCCCCGCACAGTCCCCGCAGCCGGACAACTTTCTCATGGCTTCTGGAGGGAAATGCTGTAGGAATGCTCAACTGGTGTCGCTCATTCAGCCGACAGAAACTTTCAACCGGTTTTCCCCATTAAGTAGCGAGTCGGAGTCTGAGGCCGAGTCTTCTCTTGTCTCTACTCCTCCCGTTACGGGGTCTGAGACGCCGAAGGCTCCCACCATTAGCTCTGACAAATTGAAAACCCTAGTCATTGGCGACTCCATTACCCGCAGTATTAGACTTAAAACGAATCACCCAGCGATCATACACTGTTTACCAGGGGGCAGGGCTACCGACGTTAAGGCTAATCTGAAGATGGTGCTGGCTAAAGCTAAAACTGGCGAGTGTAGAGAGTATAGAGATATTGTTATCCACGTCGGCACCAATGATGTTAGGATGAAACAGTCAGAGGTCACCAAGCGCAACATAGCTTCAGCGTGTAAATCAGCTAGAAAGATGTGTCGGCATCGAGTAATTGTCTCTGGCCCCCTCCCAGTTAGGGGGAGTGATGAGCTCTACAGCAGAGTCTCACAACTCAATCGCTGGTTGAAAACTGTTTTCTGCCCCTCCCAAAAGATAGAATTTGTAGATAATTGGCCCTCTTTCTGGGACTCACCCACAAACAGGACCAAGCCTGACCTGCTGAGGAGTGACGGACTCCATCCTAGCTGGAGGGGTGCTCTCATCTTATCTACCAACATAGACAGGGCTCTAACTCCTCTAGCTCCACAATGAAATAGGGTGCAGGCCAGGCAGCAGGCTGTTAGCCAACCTGCCAGCTTAGTGGAGTCTGCCACTAGCATAGTCAGTGTAGTCAGCTCAGCTATCCCCATTGAGACTGTGTCTGTGCCTCGACCTAGGTTGGGCAAAACTAAACATGGCGGTGTTCGCCTTAGCAATCTCATTAGGGTAAAGACCTCCTCCATTCTTGCCATTATTGAAAGAGATCGTGATACCTCACATCTCAAAATAGGGTTACTTAATGTTAGATCCCTCACTTCAAAGGCAGTTATAGTCAATGAACTAATCACTGATCATAATCTTGATGTGATTGGCCTGACTGAAACATGGCTTAAGCCTGATGAATTTACTGTGTTAAATGAGGCCTCATCTCCTGGTTACACTATTGACCATATCCCCCGTGCATCCCGCAAAGGCGGAGGTGTTGCTAACATTTACGATAGCAAATTTCAATTTACAAAAAAAAAAAGACGTTTTCGTCTTTTGAGCTTCTAGTCATGAAATCTATGCAGCCTACTCAATCACTTTTTATAGCTACTGTTTACAGGCCTCCTGGGCCATATACAGTGTTCCTCACTGAGTTCCCTGAATTCCTATCGGACCTTGTAGTCATAGCAGATAATATTCACATTTTTGGTGATTTTAATATTCATATGGAAAAGTCCACAGACCCACTCCAAAAGGCTTTCGGAGCCATCATCGACTCAGTGGGTTTTGTCCAACATGTCTCTGGACCTACTCACTGCCACAGTCATACTCTGGACCTAGTTTTGTCCCATGGAATGAATGTTGTAGATCTTAATTTTATTACGTTTGCAATCGCAACAAATAATCTGCTCAGACCCCAACCAAGGAGCATCAAAAGTCGTGCTATAAATTCTCAGACAACACAAAAATTCATTGATGCCCTTCCAGACTCCTTCTGCCTACCCAAGGACGTCAGAGGACAAAAATCAGTTAACCACCTAACTGAGGAACTCAATTTAACCTTGCGCAATACCCTAGATGCAGTTGCACCCCTAAAAACGAAAAACATTTGTCATAAGAAACTAGCTCCCTGGTATACAGAAAATACCCGAGCTCTGAAGCAAGCTTCCAGAAAATTGGAACGGAAATGGCGCCACACCAAACTGGAAGTCTTCCGACTAGCTTGGAAAGACAGTACCGTGCAGTATCGAAGAGCCCTCACTGCTGCTCGATCATCCTACTTTTCCAACTTAATTGAGGAAAATAAGAACAATCCAAAATTTATTTTTGATACTGTTGCAAAGCTAACTAAAAAGCAGCATTCCCCAAGAGAGGATGGCTTTCACTTCAGCAGTAATAAATTCATGAACTTCTTTGAGGAAAATATCATGATCATTAGAAAGCAAATTACGGACTCCTCTTTAAATCTGCGTATTTGGTGGTTGAAGATATCCCTCTAGTGGTGCGGGGGCTGTGCTTTGGCAAAGTGGGTGGGGTTATATCCTTCCTGTTTGGCCCTGTCCGGGGGTATCATCGGATGAGGCCACAGTGTCTCCTGACCCCTCCTGTCTCAGCCTCCAGTATTTATGCTGCAGTAGTTTATGTGTCGGGGGGCTAGGGTCAGTTGGGTATATCTGGAGTACTTCTCCTGTCTTATCCGGTGTCCTGTGTGAATTTAAGTATGCTCTCTCTAATTCTCTCCTTCTCTCTTTCTTTCTCTCTCTCGGAGGACCTGAGCCCTAGGACCATGCGTCAAGACTACCGGGCATGATGACTCCTTGCTGTCCCCAGTCCACCTGGCCTTGCTGCTGTTCCAGTTTCAACTGTTCTGCCTGCGGTTATGGAACCCTGACCTGTCCACCGGACGTGCTACCTGTCCCAGACCTGCTGTTTTCAACTCTTAATGATCGGCTATGAAAAGCCAACTGACATTTATTCCTGATTATTATTTGACCATGCTGGTCATTTATGAACATTTTGAACATCTTGGCCATGTTCTGTTATAATCTCCACCCAGCACAGCCAGAAGAGGACTGGCCACCCCTCATAGCCTGGTTCCTCTCTAGGTTTCTTCCTAGGTTTTGGCCTTTCTAGGGAGTTTTTCCCAGCCACCGTGCTTCTACACCTGCATTGCTTGCTGTTTGGGGTTTTAGGCTGGGTTTCTGTACAGCACTTCGAGATATTAGCTGATGTACGAAGGGCTATATAAAATAAACTTGATTTGATTTGATGCCTAGAATAATGTATTGTCATGCTAGTATTGTAACTTAAGCTTAATGCATTGTATAATGTTATCATTAATTTTAGAACAGAAAATTCTCAGACCTTTCTTGACCTTACTATTACTTTAACTCAACTATAGTCTCTTGCATACTACTAAATTATCTTTATGGAGTCAGATATTCAGTTAAATAGACTTCATCATATTAATTGCATAGTCTTATTATGGGTTGCATGTGAGGTACTGTATATAATAATATATATGTGATAAATATTACCCCACTTTAGTACATGGTGACCCCAACGTGATATATTATACAGATCATTTGGGCTAAACTGGTATTTATTCCATTAGATTCTCTGATATATAACGAACACATGCGTGATGGGGAATATGCAAGCAACAGATCTGTTTGAGAAATGGCAATCAACTCGTATTAATGATTTGATCAAAAAAGGCAAGAAAAGTCTCACATTTGATTCGACTAGGATTACATTTTTCAGTACTGGCAATATATTGGCATGCAAAAGAAAACATCTAAGAGGATGTTAATTCTAGACCTTGCTGTATTTTTACTTGGCAAAAACGAATTGCGACACAGCAAACTAGGGGTGAGCATGCTTGATACCACTGTGATACCACTATGGGGCGGCAAGTAATTTAGCGATTAGAGTGTTACCCTCACTAGGGTAGGGGGCACTATTTTCACCTCCGGATGAAAAGCGTGCCCAAAGTAAACTGCCTGTTACTCAGTTCCAGAAGCTAGGATATGCATATAATTGGTAGATTTGGATAGAAAACACTCTAAAGTTTCCAAAACTGTTAAAATAATGTCTGTGAGTACAACATAACTGATATGGCAGGCGAAAACCTAAGAAAAATCCATCTAGGAAGTGGGATTTTTTAATGTTTTTAGTTTTCCACTGACTGCCTATACAGTATCCAATGACTTAGGACTCAGATTGCACTTCCTATAGCTTCCACTAGATGTCAACAGTCTTTAGAAATTGTTTCAGGCTTGTATTCTGAAAAATGAGAGAGTAAGACCACCATCTTTTATATTGACGAAGCTATTGTCCGGTTGAAATATTATTGATTGTTATGACTAAAAACAACCTGAGGATTGATTATAAACATCGTTTGACATGTTTCTACGAACTTTACTGATACTTTTGGGATTTTCGTCTGCCTGTTGTGACCGCCTTGGAGCCATTGGATTACTGAACAAAACGCGCCAACAAAACGGAGGTTTTTGGATATAAAGAGGGACTTTATCGAACAAAACAAACATGTATTGGGTAACTGGGAGTCTTGTGAGTGCAACCATATGAAGATCAAAGGTAAGTGATACATTTTATTGATATTTCTGACTTTTGTTACTCCTCTACTTGGCTGGTAACTGTTTGTAATGTTTTGTGAGCTGGGCGCTGTCTTCAGATAATCGCATGGTATGCTTTCGCTGTAAAGCCTTTTGAAATCTGACAACGGTTGGATTAACAAGAAGTTAATCTTTAAGCCGATGTATAACACTTGAATTTTTATTTTGAGTATTTCTGTTTTTGAATTTGGCGCTCTGCAATTTCACCGGATGTTGGCCAGGTGGGACGTCCCCTACCCACTAGAGAGGTTAAACCAGTAACCGAAAGGTCGCTGGTTCAGATACCCAATCCAACAAGGTGAAAAATCTGTCAATGCAAGGCACTTAACCCTAATTTGCTGCAGGAGCGCCGTATTACTATGACTGATCCTGTAAAACAACACATTTCACTGCACTATTTGGTGTATGTGATAATCAAAGGGACACCGAAGTGCAAAATAGAGCAGTTCAAGCATGCAAAAAATAGCAGGTTATTTCTACATGACGCACAGCGAGATTTGTTAGAAGAGAGCACAAATAAGCTCCAAAACGACATTTCTGACTCAGATAGAGATAGCAGGTTTGTCGCACAGTCAGTCGCACCTATGGGTGTGGTGTGCGCATCCACACCACTCTCTAGTGTGTGAAAAGACCAAGCTACTGAAACAGCCCCTATTGCTGGTACAAACAGCCCACAAAGCATTATTGTGATTTCTGTAAAAGGGAAAGGAAAAGGGGATATCAAGTCAGTTGCCCAACTGAATGCATTCAACCGAAAGAATAGCATACGGTCAGGCACTGTTGGAATCTTGGCAGAGGAAATCCTCATTCACATTTCAGGCAGCCTGCCGGCCCACAGAGTAGGACTTCCTTTCCAGTTAGGTTTGATAACTTTTGTCACAGAAGCAGTCATACTATGCAGAGATGTTGAGATTTAGGGAGGGGCTGACCATCTCGATTCTACTCGCAGCATAGGGTAGATTGGGAGCTTTCTCCTAAAATTTAGGATATTGATTATTTGAAGATGTGTTAACTAATTCTTCCTTTACAACTCAATGGTTTCTACAATACCAGTCAAAACTTTGGACACATTCAAGGATTTTTCTTTATTTTTACTATTTTCTACATTGTAGAATAATAGTGAAGATATAAAAACTATGAAATAACATATATGGAATCATGTAGTCACCAAAAAAGTGTTAAACAAATCAAAACATATTTAATATTTGAGATTCTTCAAAGTAGCCACCCTTTGCCTTGATGACAGCTTTGCACACTCTTGGCATTCTCTCAACCAGCTTCAGGAGGTAGTCACCTGGAATGCATTTCAATTAACAGGTGTGCCTTGTTAACTTCTTTGGGGTAGGGGGCAGTATTTTCACGTCTGGATGAAAAGCGTGCCCAGAGTAAACTGCCTGCTACTCAGGCCCAGATCCTAGGATATGCATATTATTATTAGATTTGGATGGAAAACACTCTGAAGTTTCTAAAACTGTTTAAATGATGTCTGTGAGTATAACAGAACTCATATGGCAGGCAAAAACCTGAGAAAAAATTCAACCCGGAAGTGGGAAATCTGAGGTTTGTAGGTTTTCAACTCTTTGCTTATCCAAGATACAGTGGAAATGGGGACATGTTGCACTTCCTAAGGCGTCCACTAGATGTCAACAGTCTATAGAACCTTGTTTGATGCTTCTACTGTGAGGTGGAGGCGAATGAGAGGAGATTGAGTAAGGTCTCTCCCAGAGTGCCACGAGCAGACCATGCGCTGACCATGCGCGTTCATGTGAGAGTTAGCTGCATTCCATTGCATTTCTGAAGACAAAGGAATTCTCCGGTTGGAATATTATTGAAGATTTATGTTAAAAACATCCTAAAGATTGATTCTATACATCGTTTGACATGTTTCTACAGACTGTAATGGAACTTTTTGGACTTTTCGTCCGTACTTTCCGCTGGACTTGCACGCGCGTCGTGAGTTTAGATTGTGTACTGAACGCGCGAACAACAAGGAGGAATTTGGACATAAATAATGGACATTATCTAACAAAACAAACATTTATTGTGGAACTGGGATTCCTGGGAGTGCATTCTGATGAAGATCATCAAAGGTAAGTGAATATTTATAATGCTATTTCTGACTTATGTTGACTCCAACATGGCGTATATCTCTTTGGGTTGATTTGTCGTCTTAGCGCCGACCTCAGATTATTGCATGGTTTGCTTTTTCCGTAAAGTTGTTTTGAAATCTGACACAGTGGTTGCATTAAGGAGAAGTGGATCTAAAATTCAATGTGTAACACTTGTATTTTCATCAACATTTATGATGACTATTTCTGTAAATTGATGTGGCTCTCTGCAAAATCACCGGATGTTTTGGAATTACTGAACATAACGCGCCAATGTAAACTGAGATTTTGGGATATAAATATGAACTTTACCGAACAAAACATACATGTATTGTGTAACATGAAGTCCTGTGAGTGTCATCTGATGAAGATCATCAAAGGTTAGTGATTAATTCTATCTATATTTCTGCTTTTTGTGACTCCTCTCTTTGGCTGGAAAAATGGCTGTGTTTTTCTGTGAATAGGCACTCACCTAACATAATCGTTTGGTTTGCTTTCGCCGTAAAGCCTATTTGAAATGGGACACTGTGGCTGGATTTACAACAAGTGTATCTTTAAAATGGTGTAAAATACATGTGTGTTTGAGGAATTTTAATTATGGGATTTCTGTTGTTTTGAATTTGGCGCGCTGCAGTTTCACTGGCTGTTGACGAGGTGAGACGCTACCGTCCCACATACCCTAGAGAGGTTAAAAGTTGATTTATGGAATTTCTTTCCTTCTTAATTAATGCGATGAGCCAATCAGTTGTGTTGTGACAAGGTAGGGGTGGTATACAGAAGGTAGCCCTATTTGCTAAAATACCAAGTCCATATCATGGCAAGAACAGCTCAAATAAGCAAAGAGAAACGACAGTCCATCATTACTTTAAGACATGAAGGTCAGTCAATGCGGAAATTTCAAGAACTTTTCAAGTTTCTTCAAGTGCAGTCGCAAAAACCATCAAGCGCTATGATGAAACTGGCTCTCATGAGGACCGCCACCAGAAAGGAAGACCAAGAGTTACCTCTGCTGCAGGGGATAAGTTCATTAGAGAAATTGCAGCCAAAATAAATGCTTCACAGAGATCAAGTAACAGATACATCTCAACATCAACTGTTCAGAGGATACTGCGTGAATCATGCCTTCATCGTCGAATTGCTGCAAAGAAACCACTACTAAAGGACACCAAAAATAAGAAGAGACTTGCTTGGGCCAAGAAACACGAGCAATGGACATTAGACCAGTGGAAATCTGTCCTTTGAAATTTGAAATTTTTGGATCCAACCGTGGTGTCTTTGTGAGACGCAGAGTAGGTGAACGGATGATCTCTGCATGTGTGGTTTCCACCGTGAAGCATTGAGGAGGAGGTGTGATGGTGTGGGGGCGCTTTGTTGGTGACACTATCAATGATTTATTTAGAATTCAAGGCATACTTAACCAACATGGCTACCACAGCATTCTGCAGCGATACGCCATCCCATCTGGTTTGCACTTAGTGGGACTATCATTTGTTTTTCAACAGGACATTGACCCAACCTCCAGGCTGTGTAAGGGCTATTTGTCCAAGAAGGAGAGTGATGGAGTGCTGCATCAGATGGCCTGGTCTCCACAATCACCCGACCTCAACCCAATTGAGATGGTTTGGGATGAGTTGGGCCGCAGAGTGAAGGAAAAGCAGCCAACAAGTGCCCAGCATATGTAGGAACTCCTTCAAGACAGTTGGAAAAGCATTCCAGGTGAAGCTGGTTGAGAGAATGCCAAGAGTGTGAAAAGCTGTCATCAAGGCAAAGGGTGGCTACTTTTAAGAATCTAAAATATAAAACATATTTTGATTTCTATATTATTTTTTATTTAACTAGGCAAGTCAGTTAAGAACAAATTCTTATTTACAATGATGGCCTACCCCGGATGATGCTGGGCCAATTGTGCACCGCCCTATGGGACTCCAAATCACGGCCGGTTGTGATACAGCCTGGAATGGAACCAGGGTCTGTAGTGACGCCTCTAGCACTGAGAAGCAGTGCCTTAGACCGCTATCTTTATTATTATTCTACAATGTAGAAAATTGTAAAAATAAAGAAAAATCCTTGAATGAGTAGGTGTGTCCAAACTTTTGACTGGTACTGTATATCCATTTGTGACATCTAAATATAAAAGGTTACTTTTGTGAATGTCCCTGCAAACAATAATGAGTCGTTAGGACGACCTCCGGGATGTCACGAAATGGTCACATGAAGTCGTCAGGACGTTGTGTCATGGTCCACTTGAGGTTTTGTCTAGTTTCCGGTTGGTCTCTGTTTTTAGGATGTTATTGGGACAAAACCTCCAGGGCACCATGACACAACATCCCAAGAATGTGCTAAAAACGTCCTTGGGGACATCCACGGGACCAACTAGGAACATAGACAAAACCTCCAGGGGACCATGACACAATGTCCTAAAAATGTTCAGGTGACCTTCAGGGGACCATGACACAATGCCCCAAGAATCTCCTAAAAACATCTCAGGGTCAAACCGGGAAATATAAAAAGTTCCCCCAGAGAATGTTCCCTTGGGACCATGATGCAACATCCTAAGGACTAGTAAAATGAAAGCCCTGGGAACTTACAGAGAACTAGTCAAAGGTTCCCCAGAGAACATTCCCTTAGGACCATCACACAATGTCCTAAGGACTAGTCAAATGAAAGTCCTGAGAACGTCCTAAAAAGATCCTAACATTGTCCTCAGTGACGTCCTGGGAACTGAGGTACATATTAAGGTACCTAATGGAAACGTTGCCGAATGTTCTCAGGACGTCCCCTGTTTGCTGGGGTGCTTTTTTATCTACACAGATTGCTAGACATAATGTAGTGGCTCCTGTTAAGACCCAAATAATAGTTTGTTTTCCTACGCGTAGTGCATGTGGCTAAGTCCATCTGAATGTATAGATGTGTGTGTGCTATGAACCTTCATTGCCTTGTTTCTCACAAAATGGCCTTAGAACCTTCACCATTGATATGCTAATGTTGGGTGCTGTAAATTGAGATGCTACACTTCATTTCCAAATTGCTTGTGAAACCACTCTTACCCTATAATTGTATTTATATTTTGAGTTGCTTGAAAGTTGTTTTGATTTAACTTCAAGAATTGTTATTGATTTCCCAGGCATGTCTAAAGCAGAAGACAATTCTACCTGCCAAAAGGACCCTCCTGAATTGTTGCTGCTAGGACCATGGACTACTGGTCTGAAGATTGTCTACAGTGACTACAGTGCTGGTCGTCCAGTTGTGAACCCTTCTGTCTGATTCAGAATCAGATGTGTTCAAGCGAGGATTAAGTAGGGCGGCCCAGCTACCCGAAGTGACTGTTTACACTTTTATTGTCTTCTCAGGAATTTAGCCTTCTCCGTGTTGCTCTCCAAACCCCATACTGTGATGCAGATATTATTTTGTGATAACATCCTGTGGGTCTGATATTTGATTGGAGCTTAACTTTACATTAATACTATTGATCAACAACTCAGATTTTGAATCCAAAAAAACTCAGATGTTATAAAGGGGTCTCAGATTCATTGTCTCTTTGTTCCTGACCTGTGCTGGAGAGATACACTCTTTTTCTCTTTCAGGTTATGACTTCTATCTCTCTCTCTCCCTCTCGGATCATGCCTAGAATACTAATGCTAGTATTGTCTTGAGCTTTATGTCTTGAATAATGTTATCATTCATTTCAGAATATTAAATATCTGCCTTTGATATACAGTAATCCCTCGTTTATCGCGGGGGTTACGTTCCGAAAATGACCCGCGATAAGTGAAATCCGCGAAATAGAAAACTTTTTTTTTTTTTACAATTAGCAACTATTACATGTATACAAATACAGTGACTCACGTGTAGGCCGTTTCGTCGACATTATGGGTTTAGGAGATGTTCGAAATTACAAGATAATTTGGCCAACTTAATGTAAATTTGCCAAGCTGTTTTATGTACGTACACATAACTGCACGAGACGACAAAATGATAGCACAATTCGTAGCATGTTTTGATACAAGAAGCGGGAGTGAGTTTTTAGCGAATCAGAATGCAGAGCACAATGCACCAAAAAAAAAAAAAAAATGCATTATGAAAATCCGCGAAATAGCGAATCCGCGATAAGTGAACCGCGAAGTGGCGAGGGATCACTGTAGACCATTCTCAGACCTTTCTTGACCTTACTATTACCTTAATTCAACTATAGTCTCTTGCATATTGCTAAATTATCTTTATGGAGTCAGATATTCATTTTAATAGACTCTGTCACATTCATTGCATTGTATTATTACAGGTCGCATGTGAGGTATATACAATACATATATGATAAATATTACCCCACTACATGCTGAGTCAGTGCTGTACCTGTATGGAGACGTCGCTGTAGGAGCCTCCTATCACCCCAGAGATGGCCAGAGGGACGTCGTCATGGATGGCGTAGGAGCCATCAGGGCAGGTGTACTCACTGTCGTCCACCTTGGTGAGGGAGGCACGGACAAACTCCAGGCTCTGTTCCAGTGCGTAAGTGTCCTTAGAGCAGGTGTCCAGGATGTGGGCTCCCAGCCGTATCCCCGGCAGCAGGTGCTCGTCCTTGTTAATCTCGTCCAGGGCTAACAACATGGCCTCCAGTCTCTGAATCCCTCTCTGAGCGTTGATCTTCCCACAGTCCTCAGGCCCCTCGCCCTTCTGGTGCACAGGGAACAGTCCCCCTATGATCAGGTCTCCGTCCACTGTGATCTCTCTCTTGGTGTCCGTGTTGAAACCTGACATGGAGAGACCCAGTGGGGCCTGGGCCAGGAGGTACACACACACACACAGTAGGCAGAGGTGGGAGAGGTGGAGCGGTCGGGGCAGGGGGCGCAGCCCCAACCAAGGGGACCTCCCCGATGACATGTCCCTGGGCCCTGTGTGAGTCAGATCACTGCTGTCTGGTGCTTCTCTTCTTCTGGTTTCCTCTGTCTCTGGAGCTGGGGAGGGTACAGTACGCTAGCTAGGCACAGAGAAGCGTGGCACGGTGGCACCAGATCTCAAAGCGCTAGATATTTTGTCCTGTCTGAGGCTATCTACTGCATCAATGGCATTGTCTTCAAAGTTCTGGAGATTACAGCCTGTGAATCAAACAGAGGAGGGGTCAGTCAATGCTACAACACAATGAGACCTTTGTCTTTCACACACACTTTCTCATTTCCAACAAATATCACCTTTACGAGACAGTAAAATTTGTGTTGTATTATTCCATTGAAATTTGTGTTCATAATAACTGATGTGGAAACAGGGATATTCACTGGATAATGACACATTGAAATAGAAGTGATGAGAGCATTTCTAATAGTTACACATACTGTATACAGTACAGCACTACATAGACTAGTGAAGGGGTACTCAAATTGGTCACACAAATGTCCTAGGTGGCAAAGGTCCAGATGGATGTTGTCTTTTATCGCCTTGGTAACAAACCCGCACCTCACAACGCATGTAACCCCGAACTGTTCACACCGTCTTGTTGGGGGAAAGAACATTTAGCAGTTTTAAAACCAAGTTCCTGCAATTCTACACATTTTGTCATGGGGCGAGAGAAAATGTTGCAGATTTAGAGCCGATTTCCGATTGCCGATTTCCGATGTTCATATGATAGCTGAGTGACTCAACAAAATCAATGCCTCCTTGGAGTTGAAGCCCCTGGGCACATAATCTGGCCAATGATAACTACAAGATTTAAAATAGCCGGTTAGCCTAACTTACCTGACTAACATGGGCTAGTTGACCAACTGGACATTTCTGACAGGTTATACCGTTTTTTAAACTTACTTTGGTAATATTTTCACAAGTGTGTGGTCAAATTTCACAACTTTTATTACAAAAGCACATTTAAAACACACAAAAATCACACAGTAACTTTTGCACAAAACCTAATCAGTGTTTCATCGAGAAATAGTAATAGTAATTGCCTTTCACAATGCAATATGCTCACAATAATTTTTATATGATTCTCTTCTCATGTGTTTAAATATATTTGACCATCACAATCCAACTGCACTTAATGGCTAATCACTTAACCGCTTGGTAAACCTATAGATTTTAAACTGGTTTGTCTACTATATATGGATTTTGAGAACTACAGAAATAAAATGTGTGTTTGTAAAGTATAAACATCTAATGTATGATACATGATAACCATACATAATGACTGCTCGTTATTGCTAATTGATTTCGCATAGTGGTAACTACAATTGGTCACCATATAAAAGGGGGTGTGTGAACACTTGCAATTTCTTTCAACATGGAGCAGAATAGACAGCAAGGGAGAAGAAGAAATCAAAGAGCTCATGGACAAGGAACCCGTCAGAGAGGTGGGCATTAGCCCCATCAAAGAGGTCAAAGAGGTGGGCATGGGCCCCGTCAAAGAGGTGGACATCAAAGAGAGGGAGGCAGACGGCAGGGAACGGTTGTGTCTAATGAATTCCGGGCCATCGTCGTTGACCATGTGGTAAACAGAGGCCTTACCATGACAGATTAGTTCACCCCAATCTGAGAAAATCAACTGTCAATTCGATCATGAGAACATTTCGCAGGATATGCACTATGCTTTATCATTACATTTACAATAAATGACATGTAATGCATGTAAATTCACAAAACCTGTTACAGTATTCTTACAGTATGATCTGGTGACCGTATACTCTGTTCTACCCTCAGAATTGACAGAAGGAGGGGGCAGTGGTGGAAATGGTAAGGGCCAGGAATGACGGCTGTCCGAAATGAAGCAGGACATTGAGAACGATGACACCTTTGTTAGTAGGCTGATGGATGCCACACTGGCAATCTCCCACCTTTTGAAGATGCACCTAATATGAAACACATTTACCTGGTGCCTTTTGAGAGAAACGACCGGTTGAAACAACTGCGGGCCGAGTATGTTCAGGTACAGCATTATATACAGTATTACTGTTACTATTTGATTCACAATATCATATTGTAACTATACTGTAAAAATTAAAAATTAAATATTTTTTTAGAGGGTGATGGTGCTTGATGCTGTGAACCATCACAAGTATATCTTTGTTGATGAAGTGGGCTTCAACCTGGCCAAAACTTGGTGGCATGGGCGAAACCTCTTCGGGAGACAATCCAAGTGCCTGGATAACGTGGGGGAAACATCTCCATGTGCACAGCAATCTCTGAAGATGGTGTGGCAGGACGTAGGCCATTACTTGGATCCTACAATGCTGCACACCCCATTGTGTTTCTCAATTAAATTTAGTAGGCCTGTCAAGGTGAAGGGGTCACCTATGTCATTATGTGGGTCAATCTCAGGTTCCACCACGCAGAGGTGGTTCAGGCATGGTTTCGGGCCCATCTCCGATTTGTGACCATATACCTGCCCCCATACTCTCCTTTCCTCAATCCTATTGAGGATTTTTCTTCAGCATGGAGGTGGAAGGCGTACGATCACCATCCCCATGAGCAAGCCACCCTCTTTCTGGCCACGGATGAGGCATCTGACGAAATCAATGTAGACCAATGTCAAGCTTGGATTTGCCATGCCAAAAGGTTTTTCTTAAGGTGCATGATCAATGAGGACATTCACTGATGTGGATAAGAATTTATGGCCAAATGCTCAAGACTAAGCGGAGCGACACAGAGGAATCCAAGAGCAGACTCAGATGAGGAAACAGGGATGAATGAACCCAAATATTTATTGTTACACAGGGAGATATGGAGTGCAGATCCGGGGAAGCTCGGGTGAGTTGCAAAAAAAAACAGATGTGGAGACTGAAGTTGGAGTTGGCTGAGTAAACAGGTCCTGAGGGTAATCAGGGTAAACGGGTCCTGAGGGGAATCCAAGGTAGTGGTGGTGAGTAAAATCCAGAGCAAGGTAGTTGGGTGGTGAGATGTGGAACAGGAGACAGGAGCCAGAGACCGAGCGGTAACTGCAATGAGAGGATGAATGGTGTCAGGCAGGGAAACAGGCACAGCAGAGTAACAGGATCTTGAATAATCATAAATAGCTAGAATCGTGAACTGATTGAGCAGAGGTTACGATCTGGCAGAGTGGAAGTGGCAGGACTGAGTATTTGTAGAGGTCTTGATTATGGAACACAATGTGACACAAGACAGGCTTGATGCAAGTGAATGTGTGCTAAACGTTATGTTTCATTGTCATTTATTCAATTGTATTCAATTTCTTACATTTGATTACAGACAGTACACCTACAGTATGTTGCAATTATATCAGTTTTTTTTTTTTTGCATGAATAATTGTAGAAGATGTCTTCATTGATCACACCTTTGATTACACATTGGATAGATATTATGAAAATGATAGATTCTGCCAATTTTGTCAGGTAATGTAAGTGTATTGCCCAATGTGAAAACTTTGTCATTTACAGTACTGTAGCATATTACTTTCAACAATTCTAAGGGTGATTTGAAACAGGTATCTTGCATTGTTTGCTATTGGATTGACTGGTAGTGAAATTGACTCAATTTAAAATATATCATTATTTTGTGTTTGGTGATTAAACCCATGTTGTCATCACATTTCACAATAAATTTATATTTTGAATCAATGGTTGTGTGGTGAGAGATGTTTACAATCCAAATGAATGTACAATGACAGATTTTGAATGAAAGACTGGCTGCGTTACAAGTGGAGTTTGGAGTTTGGAGTTTTGTACTAAGACTTGTGAAAACGTACCACTTACTTGTGACAATAGTAACAAGGCGATTAAAAAAAACTGCAAATAGCTCTCTAAGGTCTGTCAGTGAACAACATGAGGAAAACTGCCCATGCACTACCACATTTCAAAATGACATCTTGTGCCTTATACTATAACTCAACAGAAGTAAGTTAAAAGCCTGATTCATTTCTTTAAAAAAAATGTATTTATTTAAGTCGGGACCCACTGTCCATATTGACCCCGTTCTGGATCCGGACCGCGGTCCGCCTGTTGAGTATGGCTGGGCTAGTGTATAGATTCACTATTTATATTCTCTTGTGTCATGTTACAATATTCATAAGGCCCTTTTCCCATTCCACACATGTAGTACTCAATAACATATTCCAAAAAATTACTAGGGGTCTGTCAAGTCATATTACAGTATAATGTGACATAATCACATGTTACATAGCCAGGATGTGATTAGACTTTTACTGTAGCTGTCTGGCTGAACAAAATAGGAAACACCACCAAACATAGTGCTGTAGGATGTCACAGAAATTGTTAGTTTTATATATATAGTACTGTATATGGGGCGAGATGTTGATCTTGTTTCTTTGCACAGGTGTAGAACACAGATATAGGGTGTGTGATGTGAGTGAGAACATTGTGTATTGAGGGCGCTGGCTGGATCCTCCAGAGTGCTTTCTCATGTCTGAGTTCCTAAGCAGCTCCCTAGTGACCTACCAAATCACTCCCCCATGGTGAATCGCTTCCTTTGGAATAGTGTATGTTTGTCTTCCTCCGTGCCTAAGGGGCCATGTGACTGTCTGGTGTGAAACTCTCGGTCTCTCCCTTTCTACTCTTCCTCTCTTTCTTTCCCCTATCTCCATCTAGTTTCATGTCTAGCCTCATGTCTCTCATTGCAGGGAGATAAGTCTACATGCACACAGGCACATGCAAACACAAACACAAACTGTATAAAAAGGTATCCATTGGAGAACACTGTAAAAAACGATTTAGCAAAAACACAAACAAATACAGTGCCATACACACACTCACAAAGAGCTGTTGAAATCTCCCTGTAGCAGAGTAGCTAAATACTTATTCTCCCCTGATGGATTGAATCTAAACACGTTTTCATTCTACTCCATAAGCTTATTCATATTTTCTGTAGACAATTTTGCATAAATATCATGATCTACATTGACATTGGGAAACTACTGTAGTGGTGGATTTACAACACCACAATGACGTTGTGTTTACTCATTCACAGCTTTGTTTCCGTTTATTACATTTTTGTCCAACTGAAATCAATGAAAACCAGGACTGCATACAAATAAACTTAACCAAGCATTGCACACATTCACAGCATAAAACAACAAAGTGAAGCCCTCATGTAAACTGGAACGGAATATAATTTGTCATATCAATATACAGTATATCACTACTAAATAATTATTAACACATTTCCCCAATTCCACTCAAAGGTGAACTGGTTTATCATGCTGAACCATATCCTAATATCCACTGACCCTCCCTTCTGGTCAGTAAGGAACCAGAGACAGATTGCATCCCAAATGGCATAGGATCCCCTGGACCCTGGTGAAAAGTAGTCCACTAGGTAATAGGGTGGCATTTGGGAGGTAGCCCCTGTAGAGCATCAGGGTCCTGGATGTGGAGCAGAGTGAGGACCAGGACCCAGAGTGGACCCAGTAGAGATATATGGACAGGTTCAGTACACATCACTGCTTTCTGTATCAGACAGTAGACATGCCGTCTTTGAAGTCTCGTAGATTGATGCATTGAACTATTTTTGTTCATAAAGCCCTCTTGCATAAACTTCTGCCATGCCTTACTTCAATGTTAACCTATGAGCTACCAGACCCGGTCTAAGGGATGGCTAACTCTGGAGATCCCTTTGATCTCCGCTGAGTTCGGTAAATCTGCTTTTAGTTTTTTTAACCTTACTTGTGGAATAATCTCCAAAGCTCTCTAAAATGGGAAGAGTTGGTGCCTCTAAGGCAATTCAGACCTTTTATTTGATTGTGTTTTGCTTTCATGTATTGATGTGAATATTGATGTATTGTGTATATTGATGTGTACACATGGCTCATCTGTAAAATAGACATTGGTCTCAGCATGACTCCCTGTCAAAATAAAGGTTCAATAAGAAGTGGATGGGTCCAGAGGAGGTGCAGCAGCAGCAGGTCTGTGGTTCCTAGTATCATGTCACTCTTCTCCTCTGTCCTCTCCAGGGCTTAATTAGCCACACTACAGACGAAAGGGAGGGAGGGAGCAGTTTATCGGAGCAGGATATTATGCCAGTATCATCTGCCTTAGCCACTGCCGCTAGCTACGTCTGCCAGTCAAACCAGCTCACTGAGAGAGCTCCAGCCATAATTAATCATATCGACTAGAGATTATGAAAATATGTCATAAAAAAGTCAGTTAGGCTTTGTACTGATTTGTTGTGGATTTCTCCATTTTCTCTTGAAGAGTATGTGGAATCTTCAACAAACAAGTGCTTCCCGTTCTTTGTTTTGAGGGTCTGGGAGATAGATATTGGATTGAAGCACTCTTTCATATTATCCCTCACTATGGTCATCGGCCATCTCATGATGTATACGGCTCTGTATGGCACAGGATATTTACTACCTAAATGAAGTACCATTCTCTGAAATGAAAAAGTTTAAAAGTGCAGTGTTTCAATCCTTGCTGTAGATCTTCCCTGCTCGCCTGTGTGTGTGTGTGTATCTATGAATGCAGTTGTGTGTGTGTGTGTGTGTGTGTGTGTGTGTGTGTGTGTGTGTGTGTGTGTGTGTGTGTGTGTGTGTGTGTGTGTGTGTGTGTGTGTGTGTGTGTGTGTGTGTGTGTGTGTGTGTGTGTGTGTACTTCTGCACTCCAAAAATGTCTATTAATTATAATCCACATAATAATTCAGATTTCCTGTTTTTGCAGGATTATTTTCCTCATCTAACAAACTGGATCAACTTAAGATCCTACATCTGTATGGCTCTATTTCACAAGGTATTGCCATTTGCCAGGTATTCTACTCTATATATAATTCACAGATAAATCACCATTATATATTCAATTCACAAAAACACCCCTAACCCTCAACGTTCTTTCTGCACTGCAGATACTTTAGAGGCAAATGCCTGTGTGTTTTTGTGGATGTATGAAGCTAGAAGGGAAACATTGCATTGAATCTTACTGCACCCCTCTGCTGCAGTGTTTTGTGGGCTGACAGGTCTTTTTTCTCCAACGCCAAATGAGAGTGGGGATGTCACGCCTTCGCCTTAGCCCCGGAGAGCCAGCTAAACAAAAATGTACCGTACCTCTCTGCACAATCACTGCCTGACCGAATATACAGTAGCAACAGGAGACAACAATTCCCCAAACATAATCACCCAGTGTTTTCCCAGGAGGGTGTTAAGTACAGTGAGACAGAGAATTGAGAATTACCAATTGTAGTCCTAAATGAAAAAATGAACATGAAAAATATGTCGAAACGAGAGTGTACACAAATTCTCATAATAAATGTCAACTTCTGGTGTGAGATATGGGAATGACACTTAGCCAGCATGTTAAAACCCTAAAGTACACACCCGTAAGAGAGGAGGGGGACAAAAGTGTTCCTAAACTGTCTCTCTTCTCATCCAATTAAACTCCCAGGAGAGGCCGCTATCTCCCAAGCAGGACACAGTGGAACACATTCACTCTCTCTCTCCCGAGTGGCGCAGCGCTCTAAGGCACTGCATCTCAGTGCTGGAGGTATCACTACAGACCCTGGTTTGATTCCAGGCTGTATCACAACTGGCCGTGATTGGGAGTCCCATAGGGTGGCGCACAATTGGCCCAGCGTCGTCTGGGTTAGGGTTTGGCCGGGGTATGCCGTCATTGTAAAAGAGAATTTGTTCTCAACTAACTTGCCTTGTTAAATAAAGGTTAAATAAAAGAAAAAAGAAAAGTCAGCTAGCTTCTTCTCATCCTTCTTTCTCTTTCTGACACTCCTGTTCTTTCACATATCCCCTGCTTAGAAGAGGAATTCTAAAGCACACCTAAATTGATACTGTACAGTCCTGATATTTCCCACTTAAACTGATATATAATTCCCTTTTCTTCACAAAGTTCTCTCTCTTCAAAAATCCATACAGAACATCCCGATACAGTGCATATTTGAGGAGGGCATTTGAAAAATATTGTTAAATAAATGTTTTATACTTAATATTCTAAGCCAAAATATGAAACTACTCATAAATGTAAAAAGGACCTAGTATTTGCATGGGAATTAATTGCCTTGGTAAAACAACAGGAGCATAGACAGTATGCAGCATTACATTGGAGCACTGTTTTTATTTTTTTATCGATATATTATATTTAAACAGGGAGGCCAGCTGAGAACAAGTTCTCATATACAACTGCGACCTGGCCAAGATAAGGCAAAGCAGTGCAACAAAAACAACAACACAGAGTTACACATGGGATAAACAAACGTACAGTCAATAACACAATAGAAAATCTATATACAGTGTGTGCAAATGTAGTAAGATTAGGGAGGTAAGGCAATAAATAGGCCATAGTGGTGAAATAATTACAATTTAGCATTAACACTGGAGTGATAGATGTGCAGATGATGATGTGTAAGTAGAGATACTGGGGTGCAAAGAGCAAAAAATAAATAACAATATGGGGATGAGGTAGTTGGGTTGGCTATTTACAGATGGGCTGTGTACATGTGCAGTGATCGGTAAGCTGCTCTGACAGCTGATGCTAAAAGTTAGTGAGGGAGATATAAGACTCCAGCTTCAGTGATTTTTGCAATTCGTTCCAGTCAGTGGCAGCAGCAAACTGGAAGGAAAGGCGGCCAAAGCAGGAGTTGGCTTTCGGGATGACCAGTGAAATATACCTGCTGGAGCGCGTGCTACGGGTGGGTGTTGCTATGGTGACCAGTGAGCTAAGATAAGGTGGGGCTTTACCTAGCAAAGACTTATAGATGACCTGGAGCCAGTGGGTTTGGCGACGAATATGAAGCAAGAGCCAGCCAACGAGAGCATACAGGTCGCAGTGGTGGGTAGTATATGGGGCTTTGGTGACAAAATGGATGGCACTGTGATAGACTACATCCAATTTGCTGAGTAGAGTGTTGGAGGCTATTTTGTAAATGACATCGCCGAAGTCAAGGATCGGTAGTATAGTCAGTTTTACGAGGGTATGTTTGGCAGCATGAGTGAAAGAGGCTTTGTTGCGAAATAGGAAGCTGATTCTAGATTTAATTTTGGATTGGAGATGCTTAATGTGAGTCTGGAAGGAGAGTTTACAGTCTAAACAGACACCTAGGTATTTGTAGTTGTCCACATATTCTAACTCAGAACCGTCCAGAGTAGTGATGCTTGTCGGGCGTGCGGGTGAGGGCAGCGATCGGTTGAAAAGCATGAATTTAGTTTTACTAGCATTTAAGAGCAGTTGGAGGCCACGGAAGGAGTGTTGTATGGCATTGAAGCTCGTCTGGAGGTTTGTTAACACACAAACTAGCCATAAGAACAACAAACTCACTTTACATAATGTGGTCTAATGTACAGCACTTATAGGAGCCACAACAAGCCATGTATACAATACCCTGTAGCACAGGGTAAACAGGCTTACAATGATTTCCTCGGCAGGTAGCCTAGTGGTTAGAACATTGGACTTGTAACCGAAAGGTTGCAAGATCGTAATCCCTGAGCTGACAAGGTAAAAATCTGTCGTTCTGCCCCTGAACAAGGCAGTTAACCCACTGTTCTTAGACCGTCATTGAAAATAAGAATTTGTTCTTAAACTTCTTATGGCTGCAATCCCGCTACAGTGATCGATATGACAACAGCCAGTTGAAGTGCAGGGCGCCAAATTCAAACAACAGAAATCTCATCATTAAAATTCCTCAAACATACATGGGTCTTATATCATTTTAAAGTTAATCTTGTTGTTAATCCCACCAAAGTGTTTGATTTCAAATATGCTTTTCAGCGAAAGCACTACAAACGATTATGTTAGGTCACCACCAAACCACAATAAGCACAGCCATTTTTCCAGCGAAAGATAGCAGTCAGAAAAAGCAGAAAGAGATAAAAATTAATCACTAACCTTTGATTATCTTCATCAGATGACACTCATAGGACTTCATGTTACACAATACATGCATGTTTTGTTTGATAAAGTTCATATTTATATAAAAAAATCTGAGTTTACATTGGCGCGATACATTCACTAGTTCCAAAAACATCAAGTGATTTTGCATAGCCACATCGTTTCAACAGAAATACTCATCATAAATGTAGATGATAATACAAGTTATACACATGAAATTATAGATATACCTCTCCTTAATGCAACCGCTGTGTCAGATTTCCAAAAAACTTTACGGAAAAAGCAAATCATGCAATAATCTGAGACGGAGCTCAGAACAATAGCCAAATTAGCCGCCATGTCGGGGTCAACAGAAACCAGAAAATACATGATAAATGTTTCCTTACCTTTGATGAACTTCATCAGAATGCAGTCCTAGGAATCCCAGGTCCACAATAAATGCTTGATTTGTTCGATAATGTCCGTTATTTATGTCCAATTAGCTACTTTGGTTAGCGCGTTTGGTAAACAATTCCAAAGTCACAAAGCGCATCCACTATAACGTGACGAAATGTCCAAAAGTTCCATAACAGTCAGTAGAAACATGTCAAACGATGTACTGAATCAATCTTTAGAATGTTATTAACATACATCTTGAATAACGTTCCAACCGGAGAATTAGATTGACTTCAGTTGAGCGAAGGAACGGAGATGCCTATCACGTGAATGCACGTGGTCAAAGCATGGTCAGCTCATGGCAGTGGTGACTAATTCCTGTCTCCTTCGAACCCCCTTCACATTAGAGTCATCAGACAAAGTTCTATTGACTGTTGACATCTAGTGGAAGCCGTAGGAAGTGAAAACTCATCAATATCTCGCTGTAATTTCAATGAGAGCTTGGTTGAAAATCTAGCACCCCCAGAAAAAATCCAAACAGGAAGTGGAACTTCTCAGGTGTTTGCCTGCCATATGAGTTCTGTTATACTCACAGACATAATTCAAACAGTTTTAGAAACTTCAGAGTGTTTTCTATCCAATACCAATAATAATATGCAAATATTAGCAACTATGACTGAGGAGCTCGCCGTTTCCTCTGTGCACCTCTGTGCACCTTTCATCCAAGCTACTCAATACTTCCCCTGCAGCCATAAGAAGTTTTAACTGACTTGCCTAGTTAAATAAAGGTAAAATAAAAAATAAAACATGTTTTTTAATTGGGTTAACTGTTAACTTCAAAGAGCACCCAGCCTCATTTCATCCTCTAATCTACCATGCCGAAATCTCCACTCTCTTCCATATCTTTTCTGCTTTCCGCTTCACTAGATGGCCCTTTTAATTCAAGTGTGTGGAGCCTACCAGCCTTTACACTTTTCAAACCAGGCGGTGTAAAGGAATAGAACGTTTGGGGGACTGAGGAAAGCTGGCAAGGATGGAAGAGGTGAGGAGGAGGAGGAGGAGGAGTAAGAGAAGGAAGGAGGGCATAGAAGTGGAAATGAGACGGCGAGCCTCACAAGGTGGAGGGTAGGAAGGCAAATTTGCTGGGGAGTTGAGTCACAACCTGCAATCAGAGCACAACCTGTGGCAAACCCCTTTATGACAAAATGCCAATAGCATCTGTGAAGGTTCATTTTTTCGCAAAATATTTTTTATAAGCTGAGCAATATTGTTTTCCCATTCCCAAACATAACTAGATTTGACTGATGGATTTAACCTAGATGTAGAAAAATATCCCCCAGTTATAAATGAAGAAACATGCTTTATGTCTCTAAATTCTCATTATACACGCTCACAAGACACTAGCAGGTCCACTCCACACCGTTCCAAATGTGCGCCATGCTGTGCCAAGCCTAGTCTGGTAGTAATTAATCTGAGCACAATGAGTGGAGTAATCACAACTTCCATCCCCCTAATCTGGCCATGGTAGTGCAGGGACAGCAGTGGCAGCCTGACAAATATCTCTCTCAGTTGAAGCCCAAACAAATCCCTACTATCTCTCTCTCTCTCCTCAGTTAGTAACAGTCTAAAGGAGATAGATAGATATCACCTATTCAGAACTCACTACAGGTTTTATATCTGTTTTAGATTGAAGGCCACTTCCTCTCTCTTTGGCAGACTGTGGACTTGTAGATGTTCAACTTGTCCCGAAAGGTCAGTGCTGAAAAGTTGTATAACAAACAAATGTTTCTCAGGAGAGTTATTTGTTTTTTTTGTCATTAAGTAACACTTCACTTCAGCGGAAAAACTAGTTCCATGAATCCAGGCCTGGGAGATTGACCGTATCAATGATAACCGCTGAGATCACTGAAGCAAAAAGACAAACCCATGTCGGAAAATGAAGAGCGCTGACCTTTCCAAAATGGTCACTGATACCAAACCAATTAGGGGAAAGACGTTAATTGAAGTTTAAACGATAGCAACCCAGGCAAACTGAGGCTGGCGCTGAATGGCAACTAGTGGGGACATACAGCAATTAGGGAGATGTCAATCAAATCTTCACTCACCACCACAGGTAATTTCCTCATCATTGATCTGAAAGTAGGCTGAGAGGTCCAGTCAGTTCAGCTATTTAACAGAGAATGGGTTTGGATTTGGTCAGGTGTGTCTCTGCTCAGCTCCCCCCTTACAGTAACTCCATCCCTGGCACGCTCTCTGCACCTGTGTGAGGGAGGGAATCCCCTAGGACAGTTCCATAGCTCCACCCCTTCCCATGGGCCTGATTCCACCTCACTGTGTACTTCCTAATTTAAGATTCCTTGACTGTCTATGTTCTTTGTGTGTTCGTGAGCTCATTATAGGCAGAGCTGTGATTGTCCCAGGCAGGGTGATGGATGCATGGTGTTTGTGTTTCAGGGGCTGCATGAGGTTTTCTGTGGGTCTTTCCATTATTCATCACACACACCATTAGTGACAAGAGAGAAACAAGAGTGTGGGCTTCCCTGATCCTGAACTGAGACATGCTTTCATTCTGTCTCAATATATAACACTCTCAAACACACATCTCTCACATGTGCACAAATACACACACACCTGTAAAAACACACACACACACACATCCCCAACACAAATGATGTCTGCGCAGCAGAGAACATTTACAGATTCTCACAATATAAACCAATATTACTTTCAGTGAGACAGATGCATGGCTGAACAGACAAACACACATTGTCCCTGGTCCTACATAGCTACCTCGGGGGTCTTGATTGTCCCCCGGGCCTCTCTATTAATCTTGTCCAGGGACACACACACCATCTGCTGTATGCTACCCTAGCCAAATTATTATGGAAGAGCAAAAGTGCCTGGAAGCATAACTCACACTGGAAACAATGTCAGCAAGTGATTTTTTATCTACTAAAGATTTAGTTTAGTAGGAGTTCAGAGAATTCCAAACTAAGTTGTCAAACAATATGAAAGCTCATACATCAAACATGGATTCAAGTATAGATTGTGTGTGTGCACGTGTGTGTGTGTCTGTGTGTGTGTGTGCATATGTGTGTGAATTATAAAGAGATCAGAAAGAGGCCATAAGGAGGTGTAAGTAATTAAGCTGTCCTGTTTGATAGAACCGCAGCCATTCATCATCCTGCAGCTTAATCACAGATGACGGCCAACTAATAAAACTGATAAGAGATCTGGGTGGCACCGAGATACCTTATCAGACATTTGGGTTTAATTAGTTACTTTGGTTTCCCTCTCTATAGCAGCTCATAGGATGAAACAGTGCAGATCTACCTGCAAAGGAACCCTTGTGCATTCATATTGAAGGTGATTGGATTCCATAAATGATTTTCCATATAGTACAGCTATACATTAGATCAGGCCTGGGCAAAGACCCGCGGCCCGCGACCTGAATCAATACGGCCCAAGGAATTATGCTCAGATCACATAAATAATTTGCGATAGTAATGTTTTGAAAAATGTATTTGTTATTCAAATTAAATGCCCAATGAATAATCGCCTTTGAGTAATGATTGTGGGACATTTATTTTGAAGGCACGTATAAATAACAACTGCACGAGGACAGACAGTGACTGACAAGCTGACACACACGTCACAGTTACAAATAGTAGCTAGCTAAAATTGCGCAACAATGAGTTTTTCGAAGATTTCAAAGAAAAGGAAAGTAGACAATGAATGTAGGGTGTTCCAGCAAGAGTGGACATCGAAATATTTCTTTATTGAGGTATCAGGGAAAGCTGTGTGCTTTGTGTGCAAAGAGAGCATTGCTGTCAGGGACTACAGACAATCATGGACTACAAAAGGAAAACCAGCCACGTCGCCGAGACCGACGTCTTGCGTCCGGACAGGCTAAACACATTCTTCGCACGCTTTGAGGATAACACAGTGCCACTGACGCGGCCCGCTACCAAAGACTGTGGGCTCTCCTTCTCCGTGGCTGACGTGAGTAAAACATTTAAATGTGTTAACCCTCGCAAGGCTGCCGGCCCAGACGGCATCCCAAGCTGCATCCTCAGAGCATGCACAGACCAGCTGGCTGGTGTGTTTACATGCATATTCAATCTCTCCCTATCCCAGTCTGCTGTCCCCACATGCTTCAAGATGGCCACCATTGTTCCTGTACCCAAGAAGGCAAAGGTAACTGAACTTAATGACAATCCCCCGTAGCACTCACCTCTGTCATCATGATGTGCTTTGAGAGACTAGACCCACTTCAATTTGCTTACCGCCCCCAATAGATCCACAAATGATGCAATTGCCATCACTCTGCACACTGCCCTATCCCATCTGGACAAGAAGAATACCTATGTAAGAATGCTGTTTATTGACTAACACCATAGTACCCTCCAAGCGCATCATTAAGCTCGAGGCCCTGGGTCTGAACCCTCGCCCTGTGCAACTGGGTAATGGACTTCCTGACGGGCCGCCCCCAGGTGGTGAAGGTAGGAAACATCACCTCCACTTAGCTGATCCTCAACACTGGGGCCCCACAAGGGTGTGTGCTCAGCCCACTCCTGTATTCCCTGTTCACCCATGACTGAGTGGCCAAGCACGCCTCCAACTCAATCATAAAGTTTGCAGATGACACGACAGTAGTAGGCTTGATTACCAACGATGACGAGACAGCCTACAGGGAGGAGGTGAGGGCTCTGGGAGTGTGGTGCCTGGAAAACAACCTCTCACTCAACATCAACAAAAGAAAGGAGATGATTGTGGACTTTAGGAAACAGCAGAGGGAGCACCCCCCTATCCACATCGACGGACCACAGTGGAGAAGGTGGAAAGCTTCAAGTTCTTCGGCGTACACATCACTGACAAACTGAAATGGTCCCCCCACACAGACAGTGTGGTGAAGGCGCAACAGTGCCTCTTCAACCTCAAGAGGCTAAGGAAATTTGGCTTGGCCCCTAAAACCCTTAAGGGCATGTACAGTTGAAGTCGGAAGTTTACATACACCTTAGCCAAATACATTTAAACTCAGTTTTTCACAATTCCTGACATTTAATCCTAGTAGATATTCCCTGTCTTAAGTCAGGTAGAATCACCACTTTATTTTAAGAATGTGAAATGTCAGAATAAAAGTACCGAGAATGATTTATTTCAGCTTTTGTTTCTTTCATCACATTCCCAGTGGGTCAGAAGTTTACATACACTCAATTAGTATTTGGTATTATTGCCTTTCAATTTTTTTACTTGGGTCAAACGAGATTCCCACAATAAGTTGAGTGAATTTTGGCCCATTCCTCCTGACAGAGCTGGTGTAACTGAGTCAGGTTTGTAGGCATCCTTGCTCGCACACACTTTTTCAGTTCTACCCACAATTTTTCGATAAGATTGAGGTCAGGGCTTTGTGATGGCCATTCCAATACCTTGAATTGGTTGTCCTTAAGACATTTTGCCATAACTTTGGAAGTATGCTTGGGGTCATTGTCCATTTGGAAGACCCATTTGCAACCAAGCTTTAACTTCCTGACTGATGTCTTGAGATGTTGCTTCAATATATCCACATCATTTTTCAACCTCATGATGCCATCCATTTTGTGAAGTGCACCTAGTCCCTCCTGCAGCAAAGCACCCCAACAACATGATGCTGCCCCCCCTGTGCTTCACGGTTGGGATGGTGTTCTTCGGCTTGCAAGCCTCCCCCTTTTTCCTCCAAACATGACGATGGTCATTATGGCCAAACAGTTCTATTTTTGTTTCATCAGACCAGAGGACATTTCTCCAAAAAGTACGATCTTTGTCCCCATGTGCAGTTGCAAACCGTAGTCTGTCTTTTTTATGGCGGCTTTGAAGCAGTGGCTTCTTCCTTGCTGAGTGGCCTTTCAGGTTATGTTGATATAGGACTCATTTTACTGTGGATATAGATACTTTTGTACCCGTTTCCTCCAGCATCTTTACAAGCTCCTTTGCTGTTGTTCTGGGATTGATTTGCACTTTTCGCATCAAAGTACGTTTATCTCTAGGAGACAGAACGTGTCTCCTTCCTGAGCGGTATTTCGGCTGCGTGGTCCCATGGTGTTTATAGTTGCGTACTATTGTTTGTACAGATGAACGTGGTACCTTCAGGCATTTGGAAATTGCTCCCAAGGATGAACCAGACTTGTTGAGGTCTACAATTTTTTTCTGAGGTCTTGGCTGATTTCTTTTGATTTTCCCATGATTTCAAGCAAAAAGGCACTGAGTTTGAAGGTAGCCCTTGAAATACATCCACAGGTACACCTGCAATTGGCTCAAATGATGTCAATAAGCCTATCAGAGGCTTCTAAAGCCATTCTAAAGCCAATTTTCCAAGCTGTTTAAAGGCACAGTCAACTTAGTGTATGTAAACTTCTGACCCACTGGAATTGTGATACAGTGAATTATAAGTGAAATAATCTGTCTGTAAACAATTGTTGGAAAAATTACTTGTGTCATGCAGAAAGTAGATGTCCTAACCGACTTGCCAAAACTATAGTTTGTTAACAAGAAATTTGTTGAGTGGTTGAAAAATGAGTTTTAATGACTCCAACCTAAGTGTATGTAAACTTCCAACTTCAACTTCAACTTAGTCTGTTCCACTCTGACATCGCTCGTATATATGTATATAGTCTTAATTCATTCCTACTTAGAGTTGTGTGTATTGGGTATATGTTGTGTAAATTGTTAGATATTACTGAACTTTCGGAGCTAGAAGCACAAGCATTTCGCTACATCCGCAATAACATCTGCTAATCACGTGCATGTGACCAATAACATTTGATATGTACTGTTCAACAAAATTGCTAGACACTGAGGGCGAATTCATTAAATAATGTTTAATTGACTCTGCAGCAATACTTTTCCCTGACAAGAAAGAGCTGTTTGAAAATGTTTCCCTGTAAAGACGAACAGTGACATGGTGTGTTAAGGTTGAAAGACAAGGTAAAGGATTTCTCCTTGGCCCTGGATGAGAACAGTGATGCACGTGACACGGCGCAGTTGTTGATATTCTTACGAGGCATAACCCCAGACTTTGAAATTACAGAGGAGCTTGCTTCAGTGCAGTCAATGAAGAGCACAACTACAATATTTGTTGGAGGAGGTTAATAAGTGTGTGGCAAAGCTGGGACTGAGTTTTCAAAAGTTATCGTGTGACCATTAATGGGTGCCCAAACTTGACAGGAAAAAACATTGGCCTTTTGAAAAGGATACAAGATCAAGTAGCTGAGCTGAACCCAAATCAGAAAATGATTTTCCTGCATTGCATTATTCATCAGGAAGTGCTCTGTAAATGTGTTCTGAAAATGAGCCATGTTGTGGATACAGTCACTAAAGTGGTACACTTCATAAGTACAAAATCTTTAAACCACAGGCAGTTTATCTCACTGTTGGAAGAGGTCGGGTCGTGCAGATCTCCCCTACCACACAAACGTGAGATGGCTGAGTTTGGGGAAGGTGATTAAAAGGGTGTGGGACCTGAAGTCAGAGATTGCTGAGTTGTTGCAAATGAAAGGAAAATATGTGGATTTCCCTCAACTGCAAGATAAAGAATGGTTGGCTGATTTTGCCTTCACCGTGGACATCATGGCCTTCATGAATGAACTGAATTCCAAACTACAAAGGAAGGGCCAGATGTACAGTCTTGTCAAAGCCTTCAAGGGAAAATTACTCCTCCTGACCCGCCAAGTAAAAAACAACACTCACCCACCTTCCGACACTACTACTCTGTTCCCTATCAGATGACCAGTGGGAGAAGTATACATCGCTGCTGCGTACTTTGAACGGTGAGTTCTCGTCGTTTTGAGGATTTCAAAGTGTTGGAAAATGACATGCTGTTGGTTTCCTCTCCTTTCACCTTCAATGTGGTTAACGCTCTCACTGAACTGCAACTTGAGCTTATCGATCTTCAGTCTGATGCAGTGATTGGAGAACTATTCAAAACAATGTCACTGACAAGGTTCTATGCATCTTTCGATGAACAAAACTTTCCAAAGATTAGGAGTCATGCTCAGAAGATGTTTGCACTGTTTAGGTCAACCTACGTATGTGAACAGACATTTTCAGTGATGAAATATAACAAGTCAAGGCACAGATCATCTCTTACTGACTCTCACCTCTCAGCAATCCTGAGCATAGCGACATCAGAATCAATACCTGACTTCACTGCTCTAGTCAATGCCCATCAGAGACTTCACTCCTCACACTGATTGAGAAGTTTAAATGTAATGTTGAGCTCTCTCTCTTGTGTTTTTGTGCATACCCTTTAACAAGAGTTCTGTCCGTGGTGCTGAATGCACAGTGTACTTTTCCCTCTGTGTAGTTCATTGAATGTTTAATAATGAAAATACCTATCAAAAGGAGAACATGGATGTGGTTTATTTCTGTGCATGTGAAAAAAGAAAAATAGGTAGGATATCTGGGCGTGATTTACAGTAGAGATATCTGTCAACACAGTCATACGCATGATGTATCAACCTATAATATGATTCTGGCCTGCCATGGCAAAATTATATTCTAATGTGGCCCTCCATAATTGCCCAGGCCTGCATTTGACTATGCTCAATGCATCTGGTGAATGGTGGTGACATACTGTAGGCCTACTTCAAGGTTGCGGTGGCTACAGAAAAAGTGTCCTTATCATTATAATAACTGTATGTCCTTTGTGAGAGATTTTCCTCATCCACAGTATTACAGTATTACAGTATTTCAATACAGTCACTGACATCTGACCTGCGGTCTATGGGGCTTTAGTCTAAAATCATCTTTGAAAACGATAGGCAAATCTTATGGACATTCTCCAGAAAGCACACATATTTTATACATTCTTAATAAAAAAAATCTGTCAGGGCTTTGTGAGTATGTGTTGAGGTGGAGGAGTCAGAGGAGAACAGGCTTGTTTGGGCACCTGGGAGCCAGTGGTCCATGGACCTGCAGGTTAATCCTGGTCTACAGGTGAGCTCCTTCTCCACACACTAATGAGTAGCAATCTAGGTGTCTCCATGGCCTGGCGGCCAAGTGGTGGGGATGCTTGTGCTCTTGGCAGATAACAAGGATTTTAACACGCTTGGTGCTCAGCAATAACACTGCTCCTCCACGCTCTGAGACACTCTGATACGCAGTGCTACATCGACTCCCAGCCCCCGACACACCCAGAGGGATTGGCAGGGTTTCATCCCCATGCCATCATGCAACGCTGTGAAGCGCTCCCCGGGGGCCACTACCCACTCTACACCGCGCTGATACAGGTGAGGTGGATTCCATTAAGACTAAAGAGATAAATGCACCGAGTGGCTCACCTCATTCTCCTCCTCCACCTCGTTCCTGATTGTGCACGGAGTTCCAGATGAAAAGAGAAGAGCATGTTCCTCTTAAGCCTCTCTGCTGGCTGGGTCTGAGTGCTGCCATGGGCACACCATTCATTGCTTTACAAGACCATTTGCTCCAAGAACACACCAACATACAATGGCACTGTGATAAGGCTTCTCCCCCTTTTACTTGTTCCCACAGCCCTGAAAAATCCAGAAGCTACACACATTACAAGTCTACTATACTGTATTGTATATGACCTGGGAATCTATGCTGTGGTGTGTATAGGTTCACTTGTGAGCCAAGGGTTTGTCCACCTCTTGGACATATTATGTTATGCACTAAAGCCCTCTTCATACCTGGTGCTAACATGCATCCTGTGTCCGGATTGTGTCCACATTCTGATAGTGCCAACATTTTCAGACAGCTGCACACCACATTTACCACACGATTAACCACATGTTAATGCAAGGTGTAACCTGGACTCTCTGAACATGCACAACTCACCGCTGAAGTCAGAATCCATAGTATCCATGTAGATGTGCAAACTAAAGGAAGGTGTGTGGATGTTGTAGGCGACTCAATAAAGGAAACATAATTTGACCAACTCTATGATCTATTGAAAACTGCAACTTCATTTTGAAAGTCTCAATATATGACAATAACATACAGGTTGAATAATAGAAAATACAGTAAAATATATGATGATAAGGAGACCCTTCTGAAAAACACTTATTGATTTGTGTCTACTAAATTTGCTGGAAGATATACAAATGTAAAGATGATTAGAATGGTGGCATGATCTCATTTGTTTACTATGGAAAGCAAGTAACCCTATTCTATAGTCATGCATTTTTACCCCCACCTGTCAATCAAATTCTGTAAGAACAATTCTACAAATTATGAGAGATGTGTCAAAAGAAAGTAGGAATAGAATGGGAGTCTCTCTTTTATATCTATAACAAAGCTTTGTTCCATTGCTATATACTTACAAAGAAAGCATGGTCGTAATCGTGCATACAAAGTGCATGCTGCTGTTGCTGGGAACAAATGTAGGCTACACAAAAACCAAAAGCTCTTACCTGTCCAATGAATCTCTCTTCTGAACGATTCCAAATCCGACAGGTTACACAGATTAGGTCAGGCACTTCATATCCTTGGTGATACTTTCAATAAATATCGTGTTATTGTGCCGAATAAACAATTCGTGGATACTGATGATGGAGGAAGGAAGGACAAGGGATGAGAGTGAATGAAGTTTTCGCGCCTCGCAGCTGCGGCGCGCATGAGTAACTGTCCTTGGTGCTGAAAAACACTCGGAGGAGCGCGCGGATTCCTTATCCACTGGTTAAAAAGTCTACCCACCTTTTTACACACCTCTGGTACTAATTTAACATTATACTCACTTGAGTCCATTCAATTTACTAACCGCGCGTCCACACCTCATAACTCAGCTGTGCAACAGATCTTATTTGATAACAAATGAGACAAGTGTTATCAATGAGCCTGGTAGAAAGGATGAGTCGAGGAATGAAACATATCTGATCCCGGTTGCATAATCTGTTAAGGAGTCAACTCATTCCTTCACCATGCATAGTTTTACACTTTTAAAACGGTCACATGAGTCCATAGGATATCATGTGAACTGAACTGTCATATTGACAGCCACAACAGAAGGCAACAGACCGAACGCCTGTGGATGATAGCGACCCCCGAATAGGTGTGTCTGTGGGCTATCAAGCCTGCACGTTGTGAACGACCACCCTGACAATCAATACAGATGCTATTGATTAATTTAAATCGGCGCAATAAGAAACGGGTCGTAGTCTTTCTCAAAAGTTTAGATTAGTTCTAACTGTTATCATGTATAGCCTAATAATAGCATATTACACATTCATTGTGGTATTAGGCTAGTACTAATACAATAAGAATAATTAGAATACAGATGATGTTATCCTAGTAGCTTTTTGCATTCTGTTTTCGAGAGCTGTTGATTAGGATGCGCTGAGCATGTAAATGTGGAGAAGCTCAGGGAATCGTCTTGATTTTGTTTAACCGAACAAGCAAAACTCATAACAGCAGCTGTTCGGAGACTGCTTAGCTGCATCGTTAGATTTCTATTTACAGTCCACGCACAAGTTCTGACACGGGAGTGGAGACGAGGGAGAGCGCGAGGTGGCTCCCAGGTGGTAACCCTGCGCGCACGGGATATGGACTCTCGAGATCACCAAATGATGTGTTGTGACCTCTAACCCTCTTCTGCCAAAAACCACATTCACACAGTCAGGGAGGGGCTATCGACTGGTTTTGTATGCGACGTCACCCATCTTCATACATCCACTGGAATAATATGAATTAAAATTGACAACATAGGGAAGGCCATATCTCCATGACCTCAAAGCTCTCAAATGTAGGCTAACCCATGTGGGTTTCACTATTAATTAAATCAGTTGTCAATGCAGTGTAGGCCTTATGCAGCTACTCTCCTAATTTGACTGTGGATAACTGGTGGAGTGCCAGATTAAACAATTGTGATTATATATAGCAGACATTCTGTATATGTCAGCCATGACAGTGTCGATCAATTACTCTTCAAATTGAAAATACAGATCTGTATGTGGTATAGGCTACAATTTCATTCGATTCATCAGACAGATAATGACTAAGACGAAAGGGTAAATCTGTGATACAAACATAAAAAAGCGATCACCCCGCCACTGCTTGGTAAACAGCATCACACATATCCCTATAGACCACAAAGTGGATGCCCAGAGACCAGGGGATGACTACCTACTTGAGTTTAAAATGTAAATATCCCAGACTCCAACATCACGAAAATGACAATGATAATTCCCACGGGGGGACCAGGATGAATATGTATGAACTTTCCAATTTGTAAGTCGCTCTGGATAAGAGCGTCTGCTAAATGACTTAAATGTAAATGTAATAATAGTAAACCCTCCCTTAGTCAGGGCTTTTAGTTGCCTCTCTGGCATATTTAACCTCTGAAATTGAACAAAATATTATAAATGAGTCTCAGATGTTTGGTGATTACATGCATGCTTAAAGCGCCAATCCATGTGGAAGCAAATCCACATTGATGCACCAAGTGATTGGAGCGGGACTGGACTCTGGATGGTTCTAAATGTGGCCCATAAAGGATGGAAAGCGAAGTGATTGAAACAAAGCCCAGTAATATAAAAGCGATGAGACTGATATCGAGAATTTCTTAATGATGACAGTTTCTTGGGATGGAATTCAATTATTGATTCCAGAATTGCACACCGCACTTTAAGAAATGCTGTGCATTTTCTGCATGAAGGGATTTGACAGTGTGAATTTTGGTTTGACAATAAGACTATAGACTCCAGAATTTCCAGATGTTATTTTTTGTTCAATAGAGATACGTACATGTCATATACCTTTATGTGCACTAACTAATATAATAGGCACATTCATTTGGGGTTCAACACCTGAGGAAGTGGAAACTCAAAACACATGAACTAGATTGCTAACTCTAAATATAATACCCAATGCTAGTAGCCATGTATTTATCCAACAGTAAATGTATTGTCCTAAAAAACTTAGCAGTTGTAGGCTACTTGTCACACCCTGATCTGTTTCACCTGTCCTTGTGATTGTCTCCACCCTCTCCAGGTGTCGCTTATTTTCCCCAGTGTATTTATCCCAGTGTTTCCTGTCTCTCTGTGCCAGTTCGTCTTGTATGTTTCCAAGTCAACCAGCGGTTTTTCCCGTTCTCCTGCTTTTTGTATTCTCCTTTTTCTCATCCTCCCAGTTTTGACCCTTGCCTGTTTCTGGACTTTGTACCCGCCTGCCTGACCATTCTGCCTGCCTTGACCACGAGCCTGTCTGCCACTCTGTACCTCCTGGACTCCGATCTGGTTTTGACCTTTTGCCTGTCCACGACCATTCTCTTGCCTACCCCTTTGGATTTATAAACATTGTAAGACCTCAACCATCTGCCTCCTGTGTCTGCATTTGGGTCTCGCCTTGTGCCTTGATACTACTACTACTACCCATGAGACCTATGTCCTCGCAATGGCCGGTGCACTGCTCCATATTTCAAAGCCATATCAAATATCTTGGTAAAAAAGTTGCTATTGAGATCAATAATGAGAGTTGAGAAATACAAATTATACCTACAGAGAGCTGAGACCCTCCTCTGTTCCACAGGGACAAGGGGACGAAGTTTCCAAAGCTGTGTCTTTCCCGCAATTTCATATGGACATGTTATATGTTCAGAACACATTTTTCTGTTGAGCGCATGGGGGAGAGTGGCTCGCTCATCACAGCAGCAGGCCCCAGGCACAGGGCAGACACTTTCAAGCAGGAATCCTGAAGAGATTGCACTTTACTGTTTGACCAAATCATGGTTTTAGCCGCCTAAAATAAGTTGAGTGAGGTAACAATGTTTATAGGCACCCATTCCGTTTTTTGCTGATGCAGCTTTTGACTTTGAATGTGAAATCTCAGCTCAGCCCATCAGAAAACCGGTCCATCTTGGTAGGGGGGCTGGCAGTTTCCCACTGATCAGCCAAAGGCTCATTATAGATTAGTATGAGAGTAATTGCCCCAAAATATTTACAAAAATATCTTAACAGGACCATGGGCTGCCGGCCATGTAATCTTAGATTTTTTTTGGTATAAAAAAAAATGGTCCAGCCCATCTGACATCCGCCCGTGATGGATACACTGTTGGACACACCCTGATTGAATGCATAGGTTAGCCTAATGATACAATTGTAGTTGAATGTGCAACAAGCTCTCACGCAGAATTAGAAGTTCATCCACATTCTCCAAACGTCAAATTTCGAAGTTGCTCCAAAAGTCGAATTTTGAAGTGTTTTTGTTACTGCTCTGTATTTTTTCAAATTTAGAAATTAAAGGTTAAGTATAGGCACTCATTCTGAATGGTTAAGGTAAGGGATAAGGTTTGGGATAGGGTTAAAACGAAAGATAAAAAACCAGTGTCCACAACTGGGATCAAACACACAACCTTCTCTCGAGTCAAGGGTTAAGGTTTGGGATAGGTTTAACCCCCCCCCCCCCCCCTCCACAACTGAGATGTAACACAAACTTCTGATCCAGAGTCATGGGATTACTAAAGCCTACTTGATGGTAGTGCTCACTGTTAGCCCTAGTGGCTGGTTTTGAAGACATTTCCCGATGTTCTCAGGACATGGATAGACATCCAATTTCTACTTCAATCTTGAACACTTGGCTGTAATGTGACAACTGATTCTCTGTTAATGAGACAATCAATAGTGATGATTGGCCAAGAATGTCTGCATCAGATTAAGTGTTTTAAAGAAATTAACAACAGTATTTATTTATGGCTGTGTAAAAGCTCTATTAAATGCTCTGAGGAAGTTAGGCATGCTTTCCACACAAAGCCGATATAACTAGCAGTAAACTTCCAAGACATTAGTCCCTCACCACAGACTCAGAGGGTCCTATAGACTAATGTTAAAGTGAATGTTCCAATTTCATATAATCATTAGAGTGGAAAAGGGTTTTAAGATAAGCCTTAACAGCTAATTAACTTCAGAAATTTAATTGTTAAGTTGAAATCCCACTCAATACAGAAGGCTTACTCTACATATCATAAAGGCTAAAGGGCAAAGTTTTTCCCCATAGTCACCTTAGGTCTGGCCAATTCCTGATGTGCTGACGTGTAGCACTTTGCTGCCTCTTCCCTCAGACAGAGAATGACCTGAGAAGCACTGACCATGTGGAGCTGTGAATGTAAACTTCCAAATATGGCTATGAACAGAGGCACTGGGATAATAGCTGCTAATAACTGCTCTTCACACACAGATTGTGCATATTGATTTCCTCCTCTGTCCTAAACATCTATTCCTTCAAGAGATTGCTAAGAGACATTTTTCCTTCACAAAGGGGTTGCATGGCGGTGCAAGTTATATCGCGGATATATTATACCATTAGAGATGCCATTTATTCATACTCCCTCTTTTATTCAGTCTTTTGAAATCTATTCACCAAGCCCATCTCTGAGCCTCCTTATAAAAAAAGAGAGGAAATGGTAGTCAATACAGGCCTCCAAGAAATTACAGAAAAGTATGAATGGTCATGAAAGCTGGTTGTATAAAAGAAAGTGTTAAGTTAATAGGTGCTTTGGGTCCATCTGTAATTTCCTCATATAATACCCCTCAATACTTATGTGAGGCAAGGTCTTCTTCAGAAAAGAGACAATGATAGAGACTTTCATCAATGAAAAAGCCACAAAGTCTGACATGGTGAGGTTGGACCCAGGTGCGATTAAGAGACCAGACAAGGAATCAGTGGTTAAGGATAAACATAATACTTTACTAGAAACAGTAGGCGCAGGATCACAGTACACTAGAAAAAACAACAACCACTAAGTCTCAAACTCACTCAGGAAACAAACACACACGGTAAACAATTCAAGCTTCTGCAAAGAGAAATAGAAAACACACCTCTTTTAAAGTGAAAATCATAATGAGTAATGGAACACACCTGAGTGTCATAATTGTCTCTAGGGTGGTCTCTCTGCCGCCTTCTGGTGACAGGTGGAACCATGACACAGAGGATGAGTTTTCAGAGCTGTAGCGTGAGCAATAGGGATAGAAGAATATAATTTCACTGTCTGAATTCTACAGGTATACAAACATAACATGCATACAGTATTGATTGTCTGTATAGATACAGAAAAAAAGAAAATTGCATATGATCTTTTATTGCAGACAGAAAAACACCCATGGCATTGTACATTATCTCCATCACTCAAATCCCAAGACGAGAGACCCAACAGAATAACATGTGACAACAGCAAATGGAGTGAGCCCAATGTCTAGATCATAGGATTATCATGCTATAAAGGAAGTTGTTATATCTAAAATAAGGGAAGAACTCAGTATATCCCTGATTCAAGTCAAAAAGTAAAGATTATATTGGTACACATGACAGACCAGAGTAGTTGAACAAGTTTCTACACCGGAAACACCTAGGCCAAAGGAATAGAACAGATCATCTGAAAGGTGAAGACTTCAAATATGTTCTATTGATTGGCTATATGCTTAAACTATAAGTCTTACAGATGAATACAAAATACTGTTTTAGACTGTTTCCATCTCATAGTTGCATTGTAAATCCTAGCCCTTGATGACTTTGAGTCTGAACTGACTTTCACCTAAAGCCCCTCTTACAGTTCTATGGATTAGTCTTCAACACTCCGTTTAAGCCTTGCTTTTCCCAGGCTTTTAAACCCATTTCAAATTGAGGGCAACAGCAAAATAACCTTGTTAGGCTGTTATTCATGTCAAAATGAATAAGGCAGATATTGCTTTAGATACCCTATTGTACAATACTTGCTCTGGATTTTTCTGGTCACTACGTTATGTGAAAAGTCATCATAAGAGTATTCAGAAAATATTGTAACCAAAGCAAGTAGGTAGCATCTCAATTGTTATGATATGTAGGTTGATAAAATTACAAATCCTTCACAACTAAATGCATACAATTCTTTCATATAATGGTTGTTCAACTTAATCCAGTGGTCACCAACCTTTGAGTCAAGATCACTTTCGCAGTCAAAAAGCAAGCAGCAATCTACCGCTCAGATTTCTTTTTAAACATGACTTAAAAAATGTAACGTTAACCTAATAAAAACAGTTCTGTAGGAATGAGGTTTGTGCAGTAGGCCTAATACAGTGAACTGCCAATATTGTTCTTCTCAGACCATATAGTGGCTTGCGAAAGTATTCACCCCCCTTGGCATTTTTTCTATTTTGTTGCCTTACAACCTGGAATTAAAATAGATTTTTGGGGGGGTTTGTATCATTTGATTTACACAACATGCCTACTACTTTGAAGATGCAAAATACAATAAATAAAAAAACAAGAAATAAGATAAGAAACCAGAAAACATGAGCGTGCATAACTACCCATCCAAGACATTTAAATGTTTCCCCTTAAACCACTCGAATGTTGCTTTAGCAGTAGGCTTAGGGTCATTGTCCTGCTGGAAGGTGAACCTCCATCCCAGTCTCAAATCTCTGGAAGAGTGAAACAGGTTTCCCTCAAGAATTTCCCTGTATTTAGCGCCATCCGTCATTCCTTCAATTCTGACCAGTTTCCCAGTCCCTGCCGATGAAAAACATCCCCACAGCATGATGCTGCCACCACCATGCTTCACTTTGGGGATGGTGTTCTCGGGGTGATGAGAGGTGTTGGGTTTGTGCCAGACATAGCGTTTTCCTTGATGGCCAAAAAGCTACATTTTAGTCTCATCTGACCAGAGTACCTTCTTCCATATGTTTGGGGAGTCTCCCACATGCCTTTTGGCGAACACCAAAGTGTTTTCTTTTTTTTCTTCTTTAAGCAATGGCTTTTTTCTGGCCACTCTTCCATTAAGCCCGGCTCTGTGGAGTGCACGGCTTAAAGTGGACATATACTCCCATCCCCGATGTGGAGCTTTGCAGCTCCTACAGGGTTATTTTTGGTCTCTTTGTTGCCCCCCTCATTAAAGCCCTCCTTGCCTGGTCCGTGAGTTTTGGTGGGCGGCCCTCTCTTGGCAGGTTTGTTGTGGTGCCATATTCTTTCAATTTTTTTATAATGGGTTTAATAGTGCTCTGTGGGATGTTCAAAGTTTCGGATATTTTTTTATAACCCAACCCTGATCTGTACTTCTCCACAACTTTGTCCCTGACCTGTTTGGAGAGCTCCTTGGTCTTCGTGGCGCCGCTTGCTTGGTGGTGCGCCTTGCTTAGTGGTGTTGCAGACTCTGGGGCCTTTCAGAACAGTTGTATATATACTGAGATTATGTGACAGATCATGTGATACTTAAATAAAGTCCACCTGTGTGCAATCTAACTAATTATGTGACTTCTGAAGGTAATTGGTTGCACCAGATCTTATTTAGGGGCTTCATAGCAAAGGGGGTGAATACATATGCACGCACCACTTATCTTTTTTTTCTTCTTCTTTTTTAAACAAGTTATTTTTTTCATTTAATTTCACCAATTTGGAATATTTTGTATATGTCCATTACATGAAATCGGGAAACGGGAAAACATCTTCCGCCTGATGGCAAAAGTCGAGTCACACTGCATCTGCCTCATGCACAAACTCATGTTGTTCCTATGACCAGAGAAAGTTAAATATTCCTTGATATTAAAATAGACATGATGAGATGCAAATAATAATAAAAACACAGAGCTATTGATACACTTGGCTACTCATTCATTCACTCATTCAGCTGCATTGAGAATGGAAGCAGGGAGAAGCGTGTTTTATGTTTTGTAATAGCGTTGAATAAAAACAGTGTTGACAGTGCTGAATACAAACTTGGACATGAACTCACTCATAAAAGCATCAGCTATTTGCTGTATTATTTGACAGTCTCTCTATGGTCATTGTTTTAAATTATATGAAATCTCATATAGGCTAGTATAAAACTTTACTGTGGCCGGGGTCCTGGAAGCTGTATGCACATGATTTGAGCTATCCGATTGGTCAGTCAGTAGGCACACTTGATTTAGCCACAGATCTCACGGTCCACAGGGTAGGCGGAGTTAGTCTTTTCAGACAAATGAAATGGTTAAAAATGGGAACACTTCTCCTCCCCGGTGCACAGGGCTTCTGAATCAAGTGCACCTACAGTACCACCAACAGCACAACACAAATAATAAAAAAGGAGAGGCAGCCTATGTCATAGCCTTTATCGTTGGCTTTTCAGTTAGGTGATCGACTAGGAATGCATCGATCGACCGGTTGGTGACCACTGTCTTAAACTATACTGTATTCGATTATATACAGTATATTCAATTATATATATATAAACAAATGATCTTACATAAAATGTGTGCCTACTATGATGGGAGATGATTAAACATATTGGACACAATGTTACTAATTTAAATACTTCAATCAAAAGAAATATTGACTTTCATAAGTCCCACAAGTATATTGCAACAACATTTTTGTCCACTCAAAGAGTGTATCACTTTCTACTGGTGAATCTATCATGTCCTACAACAGTTCTGTTTAATGTTGATCAACCAATCTTTGTTTTGTCATTATCTCTCACAGACATTACAGTTTAACATACAGGAAAGTTCAAAAGGTCCAGAAATAGATGGCATGTCTGTCATGATAAATAGTATGGCTACAGATCCACCAACAAGTTGACATAAAAGACAAGATTAGCTGAAGAAATATCGCTCCCACCTTAAAAGGATCAAACCCGAGGAGTTTGCTCCATCCATCCTCTTCTACTCCTCTCCATCCCCTACGGGCTCCCTCTCCTCAGCTACAGCCTCTACTGGGGCTTCCCTGGCTTCTTCCTTCACTGTGGGGCCTTCCTCCTCCCTCCCCAACTCTATCTCCAGCTCCTCCACCATCTCTTCCACCAAGTCCAGTTCCTCAAAGGAGGAGCCGCTGCCCACTGACTCGCTGGAGCCCCTGTCCCCGTGCCCCTTTTCACTTGACTCCCTGTGCTCTCCACCCGGCCCCTGTTCGACCCCGTCCCCCTGGTCCCTGTGCGACAGAGAGGAGGCGGAGGACGGGGCCAGAGACGTCTCTGTGCTCTTTGACTGCGCCTGGCTGCTCAGCTTGCTGCTGACATCACTGTGGGACTCTGCACCTGCAACCACAGGAAGAGAGGTGTTAGGTAAAACAGCGAATAGATGTCAGTTCAAAACTAACCATCTACAGAGCCAGAACGTCATGAACAAATGTGTAAGGGCTGTATTCAATCTGTATAGCTGAAGCATTACAGATTGCATGATAGAAATGTAAAGGTAATTTCCAATTAACCCATACAGTGAACGCAGTCTCCGCTAACACGTGAACATTGCCTATAAATTTCAATCACACTGGAATGCTGAACTTCCGTGATACGGATTGAATAGGGCCCTAAGTCCACACTCATTAACTGTTGTGTTTTGTGTCTTCCTACTTATTGTAATTGAAGACAAGTACACAAGAGCAACAAAGAGACAAAGAGTAAAAGAGAGAGTGAGAGAGAGAGAAAAGCTAGAGAGGGTAAATGTTAAGGAGAAAGTGAGAGCAGACAGAGGCACAGAGTTGGCATCCGGACAAGGTACTCTCCTTAATCTATCTGGTTGGGATCTTTCCAGCTTCAAACTCATGAATTACTTCAACAACTTCACAAAAAGGGAAACAGACAAAAGATACAATTTGGGTAAGCAAGCTACAGTACAAGTACAAACTTTACCCTGTAAATTGAGACAAGCTGACTACATATATTCCCACATCACTCAACAGCTCATATAGGAGTTGACTAGCTCCATTACACACAGAGACTTCATTGGTGTCAATGCCAGATCTGCCATTGTTGTCATTTTTAAAAGAGGCTGAGAAAATTGAGCCAGTTTGAACGTGGGCAGCAACAAACGACAATAACATTGTTCTCACTCACATCCTTCCAGTTGGATAGTTTTTTAAACTAATGAGTATATGCAAGACCGCATTACAGATTTCACCTCCTAAGAAGACTAGAGGATCTTAGTGGGTGGGGGAATATTTGATATGCTGCCGTGCTTCTGTACTCTACCCCTGTTCTGTGCATGGATACTGTGTGTGTGTGTGTGTGTGTGTGTGGTGTGTGGTGTGTGTGTGTGTGTGTGTGTGTGTGTGTGTGTGTATGCGTGTTGGGCCAGTTCCTTTATTCATAAACCCAGTCACTGAGATGTACTCCTCTTCTGGAATTTAAGGTGAGTAACTCATAGTAATAGTGTCACGTTCCTGACCTGTTTTCTGTTAGTTTTTGTATGTGTTAGTTGGTCAGGACGTGAGTTTGGGTGGGCAGTCTATGTTTTCTTTTTCTATGTTGGTTTTGGGTACCTGATATGGTTCTCAATTAGAGGCAGGTGGTGTTCATCTCCTCTGATTGAGAATCATATTAAGGTAGGTGTTTTCACTTTGTTTGTCGTGGGTGGTTGTCTCCTGTGTCTGTGTTTGTTTGCACCATACGGGACTGTTTCGTTCGTTCGTTGTTTTGTGTAGTCATTTTCCTGTTCGTGAGTTCTTCGTGTTATGTAAGTTCTTATGTTCAGGTTCGTCTACTCCGTTTGTTGTTTTGTTTAGTTTCAAGTGAAGTTCGTGTTTTCGTCTTTACTTAAAATAAATCATGTCATATCAAGACGCTGCATTTTGGTTTAATCCCTGCTCCTCCTCTTCGGATGAAGAGGAAGAGGAACGCTGTTACAAATAGGTTATTCTGTATGGGTCATTACAGAAAATTCTACTCCTCTCCCGAATCCTATTAAGCAATGATGAGACTGATATTATTGGTCATAAAGACAAGGCCCCATGTCGTGGAAAATTGCAAGATTATGTTATAGTGCTTGTAAGATTATATTATAATCTTTGTATTGCATTAGAATGGTTGTTTTATTCGACAGAATAGAGTATTCTGTCGACTATTGTGTGTGTGTGTTCCACTGAGGATGGGGCTCTATGATATAGCACTGACAGAGGAGATTTACGATGTCTTTGGGTAATAAAGCCTAAAGAGCATTCCAGATAGTAAAGGTAATGTTTTTGTGCTATACCGTACCAGGGTGAGACGGGTTCCAGTTTGGAGTAGGAGGGGGCAAGACACTGGTTTTTACAATGAGAACTGTTGACACAGCAGTAACTGTCTGCTATGTTTTATAGATATCTTTCATACAAATCTTAACCTTTGTGAACTGTTCCTAAGATCTGTGATTCGTCATGTAAGTTGAGAGGGGTGTATCTTGGCTATAGAATATCTTTGTATTCTTCTGTAGGGACTCTCAAAATTCATTATAGATAGTGAATTGTTGAAAGTCAAAGGCTAAAGCTTAAAGCTCATTAAAGATGAAGTTTAAGTATAACTCTGACTGGTGTGTAGTTTGTAACTCTCCTCATTTGGTAATACAGGAAAATGCCATCACACCCATTCCTACACAGCAATATAAGTCAGTCACATGATATATAATGATAGCATCCTGCTTGGTTGCTCATTTAGTATTTCTCCAACTCACTCCTTTACCAGAGGAAATAAACAATATGTGCACTCATCACCAGGATGGACTATTAACGTAATGCTTCAGAGTAATTAAGATGTGCCAAACGCGGAGCCTGATTAGTCTATGATTGCTAGTCCTTTCTGATGGAGGAATATCCACCAGTGTCTTATCATAATATCCTCCTCAGCTTGTCATGATCCAAGACATATTGGATTGGAGTGGTTTGTGTGAATGTGTGCATTTGCGTGTGTGCGCATGTGTGTAGTTATAACGGCCCTGGAATGAAGATGAATGAATAATCTTAATCTCTTTCATGGAGAGAAGCTAGCATGACCTCTGCCATCTCCCTGTCTGTATCGTTTTGGGACCGGAGAAAATAATTCCTGCCTATTGTGACTGCAATTAGCACTGTCATCTCAATTAGGCCCCAGCTCTGTGGTCATTGTGCAGAAATGGACAGGCTGAAAATAGGCACACAAATGAGACCTTTTCAGCATTGATTAATGTAAGAAAGAGACAAAGAAAGCAGTCTACAGGACACCAGTCAGTCACCTCTATCATGTGATCTCATTATGTAAACCCATGAATCCAAAGCATGTGCATCGTCCTATTGTGACAGGTGTGTGATGTAGGAGATCATTCCAGGTTATATATAGGCTACTGCTTTCACATTGGATTTACATATTTAGCCTGTAAAAAAGTGGGCAATGTTTATATGATCCTCTTACAACAGGCCCATTTTTACCACATTCTTGCCAGCATACACCTTTATACCTCCTGTTTGCAAGCCGGAGACGAGTGGTAGTAGTGATGTGCAGATGTGGGTGGGCTCTATTTTAATAAATCCATTGAGAATATACACCACCATCAAATCAGTTAGTTATTTGTTTAGGCAGATCCTAAGAAACATAAGCCTAATAAAATGTATTTTCAAAAGAATAGCATATATTTTTGTTTAACTTTTACTTGGTACTCATCCCGGATCCGGGAGCACCCCCCACAGTAAAAAAGCTGACTAGCATAGCCTAGCATAGCGTCACAAGTAAATACTAGCATCTAAATATCATTAAATCACAAGTCCAAGACACCAGATGAAAGATACAGATCTTGTGAATCCAGCCATCATTTCTGATTTTTAAAATGTTTTACAGGGAAGACACAATATGTAAATCTATTAGCTAACCACGATAGCAAAAGACAAAACTTTTTTTTCTCCACCATTTTTTTCCTGCATGGGCAGCTATCACAATTTCGACTAAATAAAGATATATATAGCCACTAACCAAGAAACAACTTCATAAGATGACAGTCTGATAACATATTTATGGTATAGCATATGTTTTTTTAGAAAAATGTGCATATTTCAGGTATAAATCACTGTTCTACATTGCAGCTGCAATCTGAAATAGCGTTGGAAGCAGCCGGAATAATTACAGAGACCGACGTCAATTACCAAAATACTCATCCTAAAACATTTCTGAAAAATACACAGCATACAGCAAATGAAAGCCCAACATCTTGTGAATCCAGCCATCATTTCTGATTTTTAAAATGTTTTACAGGGAAGACACAATATGTAAATCTATTAGCTAACCACGTTAGCAAAAGACACCACTTTTTTTACTCCACCAGTTTTTTACTCCATCAGTAGCTATCACTAATTCGACTAAATAAAGATATATATAGCCACTAACCAAGAAACAACTTCATAAGATAACAGTCTGATAACATATTTATGGTATAGCATATGTTTTTTTAGAAAAATGTGAATTTTTCAGGTATAAATCACAGTTTACCATTGCAGCCACTATCACAAAACTCACCCAAAGCGACTAGAATAACTACAGAGAGCAACGTGTATTACCTAATTACTCATCTTAAAACATTTCTGAAAAATACACAGCGTACAGCAAATGAAAGCCCAACATCTTGTGAATCCAGACAATATTTAAGATTTTCTAAGTGTTTTACAGCGAAAACACAATATATCATTATATTAGCATACCACATGAGCTAACATCACCCCAGCATTGATTCAAGGCAAAAAGCGCGATAACGTTATCACCACCAAAATATATTAATTTTTTCACTAACCTTCTCAGAATTCTTCAGATGACAGTCCTGTAACATCATATTACACAATGCATATAGAGTTTGTTCGAAAATGTGCATATTTAGCATCACAAATCGTGGTTACGCTATGTAATCAGTCAAAACATGGCATGCATTCTGGCCGGCGCCATCTTGGAAGGGCACCTAAGTTTACGATTATTTATCGATTAGATTGACTAAAAAAATACAGGTTGGACAGCTAATGAAAGATGCATTGGTTATTAATGCAACCGCTGATTTAGATTTTTAAAATTAACGTTACTAGACATACAGTGTGCGTTGCAGCCAGACTAGTGCCGCAATAATGGCCGAAAAATGCGTTTACATTTTTCCACATAAATACGGAATAAAATCATAAATAGCTCTTACTTTTGGACGAGCTTCCATCAGAATCTTGGGCAAGGTGTCCTTTTGTCCAAAATAATCGTTGCTTTGTTGTAAAACGTCCACTTCAACTTCGGAACTAGCAGCTAACAGTAGCTACGTGGCACACACATGTCCAAATCCTCAAACGCAATACTACGAAAATAGCAATATACTCGCATAAACTGATATAAATCGGTTTCAAATAACTTCGTTATGATGTTTCTAACACCTATACCGAATTAAATTACAGACGGACATATCTAAGGCCGATAACTGAGCGTTTCAAAATGCTATCCTGGGGTCTTGCGTTGCGTAATGGCGGAAGTCGAAAAGAGAGCGCACCTCGTTCCTTGCCCTTTTATAAGCTCTGAAAAATACGTAGAAACACCATTCCACTTCTCATTGGTTACTGACATCCAGGGGAAGGCGGGTGCAGTTCATTTCGATCCATAGGGCACACACAGAGCTTTAAACTGATCTGAGATCAGAGCCTAGTTCAGACCTTCGCATGTCCTGTCATGATTTTCGCTGTAGAAAGAGTTCTGGTTCACCCACAGACATAATTCAAACGGTTTTAGAAACTAGAGATTGTTTTCTATCCAATAGTAATAATAATATGCATATTGTACGAGCAAGAATTGAGTATGAGGCAGTTTAATTTGGAGACGATATTTTCCAAAGTGGAAACAGCACCCCCTGTATTGAGAAAAGGTTAATTAGGTCTATGTTAAGGGTCTGTGCTGCCATGGAGTTTAGAGTATAGTGCGTGCCAATGCCGCCTCAGCATTATGGCTGCCTTTCATACTAAGCCATAGGCAGAACTTAACAGAACTTAACCTAAATGATTACTAAGTCGTTAGGCGGACATAAAAATGTCAGCTTTGATATCGGCGATACCTTTCAGATATAAGGAAAAGGCGGGAAAAAGTTAGCGGTATGGTAAAGTTGGCGGAAAAACGTCTTGGTATGAAAGGAATAGTCACCTACATTGATGAACCAGCAAAAACTTCCACTTCCGGCGCCGACAGAGTTGGCCGCCTCGCTTCGCGTTCCTAGGAAACTATGCAGTATTTTGGTTTTTTACGTGTTATTTCTTACATTGGTACCCCAGGTATTCTTAGGTTTTATTACATACAGTCGGGAGTAACTACTGAATATAAGAGCAACGTCAACTCACCATCATTACGACCAGGAATATGACTTTCCCGAAGCGGATCCTGTGTTTTGCCTTCCACCCAGGACAATGGATCTGATCCCAGCCGGCGAACCTAAACAACACCGTAAAAGGGGCAAACGAAGCGGTCTTCTGGTCAGGCTCCGGAGACGGGCACATCGCGCACCACTCCCTAGCATACTACTCGCCAATGTCCAGTCTCTTGACAACAAGGTTGATGAAATCCGAGCAAGGGTTGCCTTCCAGAAAGACATCAGAGACTGTAACGTTCTTTGCTTCACGGAAACATGGCTCACTCGAGAGACGCTATCGGAGTCGGTGTAGACAGCTGGTTTCTTCACGCATCGCACCGATAGAAACAAGCATCTTTCTGGTAAGAAGAGGGGCGGGGGGGTATGCCTTATGATTAACGAGACGTGGTGTGATCATAACAACATACAGGAACTCAAGTCCTTCTGCTCACCTGACTTAGAATTCCTCACAATCAAATGTCGACCGCATTATCTACCAAGGGAATTCTCTTCGATTATAATCACAGCCATATATATTCCCCCCCAAGCAGACACATCGATGGCCCTGAACAAACTTTATTTGACTCTATGTAAACTGGAAACCACATATCCTGAGGCTGCTAGGGGGCAGAATTTTTATGTTTGGAAAAATAACGTTCCCATTGTAAGCTGCCTATTTCTCAGGTGCAGATGCTAGAATATGCATATAATTGACAGAGTAAGATAGAAAACACTCTAAAGTTTCCAAAACTGTCAAAATATTGTCTGTGAGTATAACAGAACTGATTTTGCAGGCGAAAACCTGAGGAAATCCAACCCGGAAGTGACTTCTATTTTGAAAGATCACTGTTCCATTGCCTGCCTTTCGTCCATTTAAAGGGATATCAACCAGATTCCCTTTCCTGTGGCTTCCTCAGGGTGTGAACAGTCTTTAGACATAGTTTCAAGCTTTTATTTTGAAAAATGAGTGACATTTATCAAAACGCGAATTTGGCGCTCTGAAATTCAGCGGTTGTTTACGAAAATGATCCCGCTAAAGGGATCCGTGTGTCAAGAAGTTAACAAGGCTAATCTGAAAACAAGACTCCCTAAATTCTATCAGCATATCGATTGCGCAACCAGGGCTGGTAAAACCCTGGATCATTGTTATTCTAACCAGGATGTCGCATATAAGGCCCTCCCCCGCCCTCCTTTCGGAAAAGCTGACCACGACTCCATTTTGTTGATTCCAGCCTACAAACAGAAACTAAAACAAGAAGCTCCCGCAGTCAGGTCTGTTCAACGCTGGTCCGACCAATCTGATTCCATGCTTCAAGACTGCTTCGATCACGTGGATTGGGATCTGTTCCGCATTGCGTCCAACAACAACATTGACGAATACGCTGATTCGGTGAGCGAGTTCATTAGAAAGTGCATCGGCGATGTCGTACCCACAACAACTATTAAAACATTCCCAAACCAGAAACCGTGGATAGATGGCAGCATTCGCGCGAAATTGAATGCGCGAACCACTGCTTTTAACCAGGGCAAGGTGACCGGAAACATGACCAAATACAAACAGTGTAGCTATTCCCTCCGCAAGGCAATCAAACAAGCTAAGCATCAGTATAGAGACAAAGTAGAGTTGCAATTCAACGGCTCAGACACAAGAGGTATGTGGCAGGGTCTACAGTCAATCACGGATTACAAAAAGAAAACCAGCCCCGTCGCAGACCAGGATGTCTTGCTCCCAGACAGACTAAATAACTTCTTTGCTCGCTTTGAGGACTATACAGTGCCACTGACACGGACCGCTACCAAAACCTGCGGACTCTCCTTCATTGCAGCCGACGTGAGTAAAACATTTAAACGTGTTAACCCTCGCAAGGCTGCAGGCCCAGAAGGCATCCCCAGCCGCGTCCTCAGAGCATGCGCAGACCAGCTGGCTGGTGTGTTTACGGACATATTCAATCAAACCTTATCTCAGTCTGCTGTTCCCACATGCTTCAAGAGGGCCACCATTGTTCCTGTTCCCAAGAAAGCTAAGGTAACTGAGCTAAACGACTACCGCCCCGTAGCACTCACTTCCGTCATCATGAAGTGCTTTGAGAGACTAGTCAAGGACCATATCACCTCCACTCTACCTGACACCCTAGACCCACTCCAATTTGCTTACCGCCCCAATAGGTCCACAGACGACGCAATCGCAACCACACTGCACACTGCCCTAACTGATCTGGACAAGAGGAATACCTATGTGAGAATGCTGTTCATCGACTACAGATCAGCATTTAACACCATAGTACCCTCCAAACTCGTCATCAAGCTCGAGACCCTGGGTCTCGACCCCGCCCTGTGCAACTGGGTACTGGACTTCCTGACGGGCCGCCCCCCAGGTGGTGAGGGTAGGTAACAACATCTCCACCCCGCTGATCCTCAACACTGGGGCCCCACAAGGGTGCGTTCTGAGCCCTCTCCTGTACTCCCTGTTCACCCACGACTGCGTGGCCATGCACGCCTCCAACTCAATCATCAAGTTTGCGGACGACACTACAGTGGTAGACTTGATTACCAACAACGACGAGACGGCCTACAGGGAGGAGGTGAGGGCCCTTGGAGTGTGGTGTCAGGAAAATAACCTCACACTCAACGTCAACAAAACAAAGGAGATGATTGTGGACTTCAGGAAACAGCAGAGGGAGCACCCCCCTATCCACATCGACGGGACAGTAGTGGAGAGGGTAGTAAGTTTTAAGTTCCTCGGCGTACACATCACGGACAAACTGAATTGGTCCACCCACACAGACAGCGTTGTGAAGAAGGCGCAGCAGCGCCTCTTCAACCTCAGGAGGCTGAAGAAATTCACTCACAAACTTCTACAGATGCACAATCGAGAGCATCCTGTCGGGCTGTATCACCGCCTGGTACGGCAACTGCTCCGCCCACAACCGTAAGGCTCTCCAGAGGGTAGTGAGGTCTGCACAACGCATCACTGGGGGCAAACTACTTGCCCTCCAGGACACCTACACCACCCGATGTCACAGGAAGGCCATAAAGATCATCAAGGACAACAACCACCCGAGCCACTGCCTGTTCACCCCGCTATCATCCAGAAGGCAAAGTCAGTACAGGTGCATCAAAGCAGGGACCGAGAGACTGAAAAACAGCTTCTATCTCAAGGCCATCAGACTGTTAAACAGCCACCACTAACATCGAGTGGCTGCTGCCAACATACTGACTCAACTCCAGCTCACTTTAATAATGGAAATTGATAAAAAAATGTATCACTAGCCACTTTAAACAATGCCACTTAATATAATGTATATGTATATACTGTGTATAAGGTAGTAGTTGTGGAATTGTTAGGTTAGATTACTCGTTGGTTATTACGGCATCGTTGGAACTAGAAGCACAAGCATTTCGCTACACTCGCATTAACATCTGCTAACCATGTGTATGTGACAAATAAAGTTTGATTTGATTTGATTTGAAAAAGTTATCTCTTGTATGGAATAATTTTCCAACAGCCTTGGAGAGGTTAATTCATTAAGGAACAATGGAGGATTAATCTCCTGTCAGTGTCCCAGGAGGGTAACAGGACACCCTGGTCCAGCCTCTCATCTCCCCTGCTGGGTTCACACCCCAAACAAACCCCATCTACACATCACACTGAGTTATGGACCATCTTATCACAGGGGACCACAGTGCAATAAACACACATGGTCTCTGAGCCCCTCACACAAGTCCCACATCCTTCAGATCTGTCCATCTCTTACCAAGCTCATTATCAGGTCCAGTGTATCTGAGCCTGTCTGTAATATGCAGAGAGACCATTTCTATATGAGAGGTGTTCTGACTCTGGGGTTCTTTACGACATTAATAAGCTGACAAACATCCCATTTACCAGCCAGCAAGTCCATACACAGCAAACCCATCATTTCTAAAAAGGGCATATTGGGCTGTGATATTCATTATGCCTGAGTTTTTCTATGAAAGGGGTAATCCTAAACCTTCTCAATGAGAGGGAGAAGATGAGGATCAGTGGGTCCATGGAGGTATTATATATGTGTTGTACAGGTAGAGTGGTTATGTTCTACCAGTTGCTGAACTAAGAAATAATTGGTCTATTTAGTATACCCCCCAGGAAGACACTTCCGACAAAACATGACTACGTTCACCCGCAAACACCTGGTAATAAGTAATGACAAAGCTCTCAAATTGAAGCAGACCATGCTTTGGAAAGTGTTTTAGATAACATTTGCCTATATTAGTTGCTAAATTGGGCCAACTGTGATTATTAGCTATAGAATCAAGGTCTTGTTCTTAAAATGGTTTCAGATCGAAGAGAGGAAAAGAGAGGAGAAGAGAGGAGAGGAAACAAGAGGAGAGGAGTGTTTAAAAGAGTAACTATCATGATTCTGGCCGCCATTTTGACAGTTTTCTAGCTCTTTTTGCCCCTAGCGGTTCAACTCTACCATTGAAATCGTGATGTAGAGGCACTTTGAGAAGGTGCCTCTATGTCCTCTCAAGGGAGGGGTTCGGCATGAAATACACTCCCTTCTAGATGTGCTGGTTAGTACCACCTCCAAGCTTACTATAAAAGCAGGTGACAGCACGCCTTATTTGGCAATGGTCTTGGTAAGTGGAGTTTGTCAATATGTGACAGACCGGCTCAAATTGGTCTTATGTAGCAAAATGCGAAATTAATTCTGTTTTGAAAGTTGATAAACTTGTAAACTCACTTTTGAGAAAATGGCCTTTGAATAGTTTGATACCTAGTGAAGAGTTCTTCTTTGTCTACACCCATTCAGCATCGTTCACATCCTCTTAAACGTCAGACCCACCCATCTCGTTTCGCTCTTGGAGCGTTCAGAGCGCACACTTGACGCTCTGGCCGATGATTTGTTTACCTCTGGATAACATGAAAACAGCCTAACCAGCTCTGTTGGCAACAATTTCATTACGCTTTTTTGCCAACATTTACTGACACCAGCCATATTCAATGAGTGTTGTGTGTTTGTAAATTCATCAGTTATTCTTCGCTCTGGCACACTCAGACTGAATTTACGAACGCACCCGAAATGGTTACTTGTATAGTGGAGTCTTTTGTTAAGACTAAAAAATTTACCTAGCTAGGTAAACAACGTGTAAGATCACATACGTCACGCAACGTTAGCTAGCAAGCCAGCCAGCTAATGTTAGCTAGTTAAACAACAATGAAGATAGTGCCAAATCATGTCGTTACTAACCTGCATGAATCTGCTGGGAGCTAACCAACCAGGTTCAATGTTAGCTAGCTAACATTAGGCTCTAACTAGCCAAGCAAACGGCTCTGGGATACGAATAATAACATCATACATGTAACGTTAGCTAGGGAGCCAGACAGCTAAAGTTAGCTAGCTAACAGTACACTTTAGCTTAAGACATGTAGCTAGCTAGCTAGGTAAACAATGAACCTAGCTCGGTAAACAACGTGTAAGATCATACAAGTCACGTAACGTTAACTAGTTAAACAACAATGAACATTGTGCCAACTCAAGACGTTACTACGCCTCGCATGAATCTGCTGGTAGTGGTAGCTAACCAACCGGGTCCATTGTTAGCTAGCTAACATTAGGCTCTAACTAGTCAAGCAAACGGCTCTGAGATACGAATAATAACATCATACACGTAACACTAGATAGCGAGCCAGTCAGCTAACCTCAGCTAGCTAGCTAACAGTACGCTTTAGCTTGAAATGAAACCACTTTGTCAAAATTAGAAATATGTTACATCTGAAAACGTAGCTAGCTAGACTATCTTACCCGTATACATCATCATGCACCATGGTTGCCCTTAGTTTGAAGATGTAATCCGTAGACAGGTGTTTTCGCCATCTCTTTAGCTATCATACTATAATTCCACTGATTTCAAAACTTGATCCTCCAGAAAGTGGAGATCAACATGTATGCAGCTCCACGACACGATACATATTTTTTTTAAAGTCACGTTGGACAGGATTACCAACACAGACTGACCAGCTCAAATAGACAGAAGCCCTCTGTATGGAAGACCAATCAGAACTCCTCTCTCGGCATGTCACCCAATCATGGCTAGTGGGAAAGTTGCTGACCAACTAGGCTCGTAATTTAACAATTGTATTCTTATTTACAGATGGCATACAAGTTTGTTATTAAGGCACATGAAAGTTCACATGTTCCAGAAGGAATTTCTGTGAAAAAACATATATTTAAAAAAAAGTTTTTTTGTTGTAGAATTTTACCCCCTTTTTCTCCCCAATTTCGTGGCATCCAATTGTTAGTAGTTACTATCTTGTCTCATCGCTACAACTCCCGTACGGGCTCGGGAGAGACGAAGGTCGAGAGCCATGCGTCCTCCGAAACACAAACCAACCAAGCCGCACTGCTTCTTAACACAACGCGCATCCAACCCGGAAGCCAGCCGTCGGAGTAAACACCGTGCACCTAGCCCGGCCAGCCCAAAAAACACTTTTTGATTTAAAAAAAAGTTTACATTCAAATGGCTCTCCTGTGAAGTAGTGACCCACGACATACGCCTAGTTTCTTGAAACGAGTCACATATATTTTGCATGATGCTTCCTTGACTCGACTACTGACATTACACACAATTCTAAAGGCAATAAGGCACAATAAGGCACATTATGACCAAACTCAACGTTTTTGCTTACCGTTTCATACACATCTATGTGCTTTTACGAAAGAAAAAAAAACATGTAGGCTATGAGGATCATACCTTTAGATTCATAGCTACCTCTATCATAACAAGAAATAGATGACAATGGTAGTCATGTCAATTTACTGTATTTTTTACCAACCACTATGACTGATTGGTGGCGCAGTCTGCTAAGATAGTTCAATGGTTGTGAATTCTAACACCACATGGGGTAGATATATTTATTTTTCAAATCCTTTATTTACAATATTCATCCCATGCCCACACACTTCTAATTCTGAAAAGTGATAGCATACCTGTGAGTGGGGTTTCCCTGGTAGTAGTTGTAGGTTATATAGCACCCATATAGTACCCAAGACCAATCTGTGAGTTCATTTTAACCATTGGAAAAAGAGCTACTGCGTAAATACTGCAATGCGGGTTCCCAACACAATACCGTAATAAATGTGAATTCACATTTCAAAGATTTTTCTTGTGCAGCATAGGAGATTCAAATTTACAGCGCAAGTGGCAATAGAGTCAGAGTCGTATTTGCTCCTGATGCACATAGATATATTATCAGAGCATGCCAGTCGACTTCTGGTAACTATACTATAGTGAGAAAGTGTTGGGATCAGGAATAACTACATTTATCCACCCCCAAAATGAATAGTTATGAGCAATTCCCCCCACCCACAACTTTAACAGTTGAAGGGGTTGGGCAAAGGCTAAATAAGAGGTTGAGAGTTACACTATAAAGAATGAGAGCAGAAGATAATTAGAGACAGACAAGACTGAGGCAAGCTGGGAGTTTGGAGAGGGGTTATAACAACACAATCATATGTAGGCCTAATTGTATAACAATTACATAGAAAATGTAGCAATTGTTCTGTAATTATACAGCAATTATAAATAAATTACATTCAGTAGGACTAAATTATACTGTAGCCATTTCTGTAATACTTCTGGAGGGTAATGATGATGTCATATAGACCCAGACCTCAGTTCAGCTCAACAAGCTCTCTGAGAACAGACTATTGTTCATCAAAGACAGATTAAGCTTATTTGGTGCTCTTCACTGCATGATCCCATAGTTTCGAAGTTGGAGCTAGGAATAGGAGGAAAACGTAATGTTCCATAACTACCCTCGACATGGTAAATATTATCTCCTGAGTTTGTGCTCTAAAATTAAACACCCAGTTGGGCTAACAATTTCTCACAATCTATCTTCTGTGAATAAGCATGCACAGTCTGCAATGTTCACGGTGTTAAAATAAATACCTTACTCGCGCAATGAAACGAATGGAGGACATGCAAAAGCACATCCTCCTCACACGGGCACACTTGGTGAAACATTTCCCCTGAGGTACAGTAGTAAGACCTGCAGAGAATACTAATCATCTCATTGGGGTGGCAGGTAGCCTAGTGGTTAGAGCGTTGGGCCAGTAACAGAAAGGTTGCTAGATCGAATCCCAGAGCTGCCAAGGTAAATATCTGTCATTCAGCCCCTGAACAAGGCAGTTAAACCCACTGTTCCTAGGCTGTCAATGTAAATAATAATTTGTTCTTAATTGACTTGCCTAGTTAAATAAAAAAATAACAATTGACAAAGAGATTTTAAAAAACAACACCTATTGTGTCTACTTGTATCCTTATTTATGTCCCTTGTGATTTATGAAATAAGCAGTTATTTACATAGCAGTGATCGTCAGATCATCATCATATGTAAAGAGCACATGATTTGTATTGTCATTTCTCTAGAGGGAGGTTGAGCACACAGTACTGCAGTGATGTGTGTACAGTACAGTACAGTACAAGTACAGCCACCCCTCAAGCCCACCCATCCAAGGCAGTGTGTTTGAGTCATAGGCTGGCTGGCCACACACAGGAAGGTCTGTGTGGAGTTTGATTTCCAGGGCTGGTCTGTCAGACACAGGAAGGTCTGTGTGGAGTTTGATTTCCAGGGCTGGTCTGTCAGACACAGGAAGGTCTGTGTGGAGTTTGATTTCCAGGGCTGGTCTGTCAGACACAGGAAGGTCTGTGTGGAGTTTGATTTCCAGGGCTGGTCTGTCAGACACAGGAAGGTCTGTGTGGAGTTTGATTTCCAGGGCTGGTCTGTCAGACACAGGAAGGTCTGTGTGGAGTTTGATTTCCAGGGCTGGTCTGTCAGACACAGGAAGGTCTGTGTGGAGTTTGATTTCCAGGGCTGGTCTGTCAGACACAGGAAGGTCTGTGTGGAGTTTGATTTCCAGGGCTGGTCTATCAGACACGGCTCAGCACCACTGATTGAGCCGTCTCTCATTATGAGAACAAACAACAAGCCAGTCTGGATCTCTCTCTAAAGAGGAGGATGAATTTCTGCTTTACTGGTGAATCCAGAGTGATTATTATCCCAAATATAGGAGCATAATGTGCAGCATCTGTAAACCACCCCCCAAAACACACACACACCTTCTGTATTACAGAACTGTGCTGACCCACTGTGTAAACTGTTTGATATAGAAAGTGCATGCTTCAACAAGATCTGCTGGGGGACTGACAGATTGATTATTGAAGCAATTTAGATTTAGTGTTTAAGTGAAAAATACTCAGGTCATGATGTCATAACAGAGTACACCAGACAAACTCCCACACCACCAGAAGTCCACACTATTTGACTGGGCCAAGCAAAGAGAGAAAGAAAGAGAGCGAGAAAAAGAGAGCGAGAGAGAGCGAGAGAGAGAGAGAGAGAGAGAGAGAAAGACAGATGAAGAGAGATGAGGGGGCAGGGAGAGAGAGAGGTGAAGGAGGAAGGAGAGAGGGAGAGTAAACTCAGAGTAAACTGTTAGTGAACTGAACTCAGTTGGGTTTTCTGAAGTCTATTGATTGAACAAATCCAAAATATTTTGTCATCCACATATTCAATTCTACCAATGAACACCATTTTGTCTCAATTCGGGGGGGGGTACAAATAAATTCAAAGCTGTGAACAACACTAACTGTCTATGTCATCAACAGACTGGCACTGCACTCCTCAGTGACCGATGGCAGAGACTAAACATGGTAATCAGTTCTGAACCCACCCAGACATCATTACATGAATGGACAGAACAAAGGAAAGATAATAACCCCCATAATACAGGGCATCTGATAAACGAAAGGTGTGTACTTTATGAGGAAGAGCGGTTAGAGACACAGCCTCTGTGAGCCCTTGTTTCCTCATACCCTCTGTGTCTCCTCCTCTCAGACGAGCCATCTCAGTCTACACCTACACCTCCAGCCCACACAGTCTTATCCGCACGCACGCACGCACGCACGCACGCACGCACACACACACACACACACCCCACTGCTTCTCTTAAAAGTATTTGTGAAAAGACAAAGTCAATATCACCGCTGTGCTAACCTAAAGGCCCTGTCAAGTTTAAAAGAGTAATGGCGGGTCTAAAAAAACATCTCACTTGAAGAAACATACTCACAGTGACAGAACAATTCCAGGGGCTGTTGGGTGGGATCAACACGGTGGGGCACAAAATATCTGCCGCCACATCCTGGCTGTCTGTTGGTTCTTTATATCTCACACACAGCCTTACCTTTGGATAGACTAGAGCTGTAGAGCTAAATCTCTACAAACTCAATCTAGCTGAAGTAATTCAAACAAACCTCTTAGTGGAACAAGCTGTTCAATGCTTTTGTCTCTCTTTCCTTTACTGGCCATCCACTGTCTTATTTTCTTGCTATGAATGAAACTAGCTAAAACGCATCTGTGGTTGGGTAGGTTGAATGAGAACTTAAAAGATATTTGGTGTTAGTGAAACTAGCCCATTACATCCCATACGGGGGAGAACACACCTGGTTGGTCAATGTCAGGGGTTGTATGGAAGGAAGAGGGGCTTAGAGTACCTGAAATATCCGTCCCTCTGTCCTGATCCAAGGACTCCTCTGTCACCGGTGTCTTGGCCGCTATCTGTGTGACGAGCTCGGGCACAACGAAGCCAGTGTGGTGGAAGCCGCTCTGGGAGGACAGCGGAGCAATGTAGTGCGTTAGGTCCCCTGTATTGATCTCAATGAATGGCCAGGCATGGAGTTGCCTCTCCTGTGGGTGAGAGAGAGCGAGACAGAGAGACAGAGAAAGAGAGTTCAAACTGCATGTTTCATTCCCATTGGCAAGAGGCAGTCTATTTTGTCAGATCTGCCCTCCACTCCTGAGCTTTTCTAAGGCTCAGCCGTTCTGTATCCAAAAAGCACTTCTCAACAATGTAGGGTGAGTTATTCTAAAGAAAGACTACGTACTTCTCTAAAGACGGCTGCTGTTGAACAGAAAGACTTGTCAGCTTGACCATGTACCACATCACTAAGCCCTGCGTTTCTCCCATAACAATAAACAGAGCTGTGAACCATTAAACTGATTTTAAGCTAATTTCTCTCCTCTCCCACTCTAGAGTGCAACACAAAACAGTCTTGAAAGAGACTCTTTCCAGGAGTAGAAGATTGCCCCCTCCTTTAAACATTTACTTCACTCTCTGCTCATTAATGTTTAAAGCTAGGCAGTTTGCTTATCCAGCACACCCTGATTAGAACAAGGCTGTGTGAGAGATGAGCGCACATGCACGCACACACACTACATTTAATGAGCCAATCTCTTTTGTCTGGAACAAAGACATCAGGAAGACACCCTTTTTTTTAAATTACAGGACTAATAAAAAAACAAAAACAAGTTACACAGCATCAATATGCTGTATAACCTCATACACTGTAGTGAGGTAGTCAACATGAGGATTGATATATACCGATATTCCACAAGTGCTATGATCCATACTGTATAGCAGCACATATTGACCTTTGATGGAGGATAAGTCTCAGCAAATGGAATCATCCTTAGAGCAGGGGCAAATTGCTGCCTTAGAGTGACAACCTCTAGACAAATTTAGAAGAACTTTACCCTTCCAAAGAAAGCAGCACATTAGGTTTCTCAAGGCAACCTATTTTGTTGTCCTTGAATTCCTAAAACCCAATGATCACCATGTTTCTGCAGGTTTAAAATCAGAGCCGTTAGCTTCTCACATTCCCACTACTGCTACATCGGGGCTCAACTATACTGTTATGTGAAAGAGTCCATTCCAATGAGAAGCTAAGTGTGTTATGCAGATGGGCAGAAGGCATCAGACAAGAAGAGAAGATCAGAGAGGAGTGACATGATGAAACGCTCCCAGTGTGCTGACATAACACTATTATACTGTATACAGTATGTGTGGTGCGTGAATAGGAATTCATGGCATGTGTGATATGTTCCTCCACATGCGAGGCACTAACATTCCATTTATATAGAGCCATATGTCTACATAGTCACTTTCCTAGGGTGAAGGGAGGCAGATCTGTGATGAAAGAGGAGTTTATACATTTAATTCCAAAACGCTATGTATGAAAATTGATATATATTAATAAATTTGCTTTTTTTTGTTTAAAGAACTTCTGAAATAGATTGGTGTGTTTTTTAAGTATCTAATTATGCCATGGGGTTGTTTAACGACAGACATGTATTTGTTTGAAACCTACCACTAGATGGTTTAATTTCAGAGAGAAACAATCACATTTCAATTTATATCCACCTCACTCTTAAAGAAAAAAGTAGCACTGCAAGGTTTTACACAGTTAAATGTGACAAATAATACAATTTGTAATGAAGAACTGTACAAATGATACATTTATTTTTTATAACAATATTTTAACAAATATATATTCAAGAGATGGAGGCAGTGGGTTGTGGAGGTGTGCTGTCCCTTCACTTTAGGAGACAAGAGGGAGAGAGAGGGGTGAAGGAGAGGGCTGGTGATACATAATTTTTTATTGGGCGAGGGTGGCAGTGTGAACGAGGGGATTGATTGGTTTTAAATTAGGGATGCACGATATTTCGGTGAACATATTGGAATCGGCCGATATTAGCTAAAAATGCCAACATCGGTATCGACCGATGTCTATTTTAACGCCGATGTGCAAAACCGATGTCAAAGCTGATGTGCATACCTATATAACGTAGGTACATGACGTAATGACGCCACGTAAAATGTTGCCCTACACGTGCAACACAGAATTCATAGCCTAGCCCACAATGTCTGCTGTGTGGATCGAGCAGTCAACAAGTCGAGCAGTCATTTGAAAGAACATTTCAGCGAGACAACTCAAAGGCGAAATCCGTTAAAGCCAAGATAATGGAATTCATTGCCCTTGACAATCAACCGTTCTCTGTCGTGGGTGATGTTGGCTTTCGCCGACTGGTCAAGCACCGGTACACACTAGCAAGTGCGCTATTTTTCAGATGTTGACCTACCGGAGTTACACAGTAATAGTGTCACTGCTATTAGCTTCAAGACATACATACTACGGAACGCCGTTTGGGTCTTTGCGTGTCAAAAAAGATACAGCAGCACTGTCAAATATGTACAAAAAAGTCTGCAAACAAGCAAACACCGGCCACGAACGATGTGTTTACAATTCCGCGTTGGAAATAAAGCCTCATTTCTTCAACCGCAACTTCTGGGGTAGCTAGCTTTAACTTGGTACCTAGCTAGCACCAATACAACCAGGCTGAAAACAATGACCAGTAGAAACTGCAGTCATTTGCATTATTCTTAGCAATGATTTAGGAATCCTTGTGAGTAAGTATTAGCTAGGTTGCCACTTGTTGTTCGCCTATTGAAATTGAACTTTAGTTCATGAAAATAATAGCTAGCCAGTTACTTAACTCTGTTGCCCAAAGATAACGTTATAAGCAGCCAGCTAGCTTAATCTGGCTAGTGACCCTCGACTGGACATGGTTATGTGATGTAAAGCTAGCCTCACACAATAATGCACTTTGGCACAATAATGGACTTTGCGGTTTGCCTTCAAAATAAAAGATGTCATTGACAGTGATGCAAAGGAATACAAATAGTAGAATTATGACATACTTTTATTAAAGTCCACTATTGTGGCTAATCCTTATTGTGGCTAGATTCACATAGATGGGTCCGAACACCATTAATCAAATAAAAACTGTCTTATAAATTAGGGTTATTTTAGATGATGACACCTAGCTATATAGTTAGCTAGCTAACTATAGCTACTGAAACAGATGTCATTTTGCTATGTTTTTGGGGAAAAACATTGTTTGCATCCATGAGCTAACTAGGATGTTTTTTTTAATGTCCAGCACTGTAGGTGCGCGAGACAACTTTACCAGCATCAATGAATCGTTGTAACATAAAATACAAGTAATAGTGTAATCAATATGTAATAACTACATAAAAAATGTATGAGCGCGTTAAATTATTATGTGACGTGCAGTCATATTCAGGTCCTGATTGGTCAACAAGCTTATTTGACACGTCAAATAGTGTTATCTACTGTTCATTGTTTTATTTTTTGACAAGCAAAGACCCAAACGGCGTTCCATAGAAATCCTGGTTGAGAATGAAATGACTGAACAAATGAACAACGAAACAGCACAGCAAGTAAGTGAAAGAAATAGGTTTTGATTATGTTTTTACTGGTAATGGGGACATACGTAAATGCCACCAAAATAACTTTTTGGTAAGTGTGGTGTGTGTGTAACCTTTATTTAACTAGGCAAGTCAGTTAATAACAAATTCTTATTTACAATGACGGCCTACCCCAGACGACGCTGGGCCAATTGTGCGTCACCCTATGGCGACGCATAGCCGGATGTGATACAGCCTGGATTCGAACCAGGGACTGTAGTGACGCCTCTTGCACTGAGATGCCATGCCTTTGACCGCTGCGTCCGTGTGTGTGTTAACTATTTAACTGTACTAGAATGATTAAAAGGCCGCAAAATGTTTTAATATCGGTTATCGGTATAGTTTTTTTTTGTTGGCAAGGAAAATATCGGATATCAGTACTGTAGGTGCTCGAGACAACTTTACCAGCATCAATGAATCGTTGTAACATAAAATACAAGTGATAGTGTAATCAAAAACTATACCAAGAATGTCATATCAGTGCATCACTAGTTTTAATCTTATCCTGGGTAAAGTACGTATGTAGTTAGCTAGTTCTGCTCCTCATGGTATGAATCACCTGCTATACATAAACCCCCCCAGCCCCCAGGGCTACTGCCAAATGCAAACTTTTATAGCGTGGGTCGGGTGAGGACACAAGGAGAAATGAGGGGCATTTCTCTTCAAACTTCAGCAACAGTCCTGTGGTATATGATAGATACTGTGGCATCACTGTAACAGGCAGAGGGAAGCGTTTACTAAGATTGATTTGACAGATAAAATAACATACTAGATAATACATATTAGCTACATTAGTGGTCTCTGATATCTCTAATAGCATTGCTCTGATAGAACAATCAAGAAGATTTCTTTCCCCAGGATGACATTAGTGTGCAGCTCAACAGCTCATTGAAACACACACTAGCAAAGCCAGTCACTGAAACACACAGCGGAGAAGCCAGTCACTGAAACACACACTAGCAAAGCCAGTCACTGAAACACACAGCGGAGAAGCCAGTCACTGAAACACACAGCGGAGAATCCAGTCACTGAAACACACACTAGCAAAGCCAGTCACTGAAACACACACCGGAGAAGCCAGTCACTGAAACACACACTAGCAAAGCCAGTCACTGAAACACACACTAGCAAAGCCAGTCACTGAAACACACACTAGCAAAGCCAGTCACTGAAACACACACTAGCAAAGCCAGTCACTGAAACACACACTAGCAAAGCCAGTCACTGAAACACACACCGGAGAAGCCAGTCACTGAAACACACACCGGAGAAGCCAGTCACTGAAACACACACCGGAGAAGCCAGTCACTGAAACACACACCGGAGAAGCCAGTCACTGAAACACACATCAGAGAAGCCAGTCCCTGTAAAATACTTGGGGATACAGTGGATTATGTTGATTACAATCTGATGGCATAATAATTTTTGACTCAACAAGTGATTATTTCCTGTGAATATAACCAGTAGAGAAGAATTTGCCACTATTGCAGGAGGTAATGGTTTGCTGAGACTCTCTGTTACAAACCGCTCTGCCGCTAGCATTATCCCGAGCCCGGTTATTGTCAAGCGGCTATTTAAAGCCTGATATGAATTACAGTCCATCTCACAAAAGTAGAAGTCATTCAAAAATCAAGGTGAATACAAATAAGGATGAATTCCATTGGTTTACCAATGGCAGGGACCAACACAGAGCAGAGGTGATTTGTAAAACCCTTAGAGGCATTTCGCAGATGTCACTACAAATCCTCTCTAAAGGCACCAATAGTGTTCAAATTATAGGACATATTTCCTGGACATATCAGGACTTGCTGTAGTGTCTGTGTGCTGGTGTTGTTGTGACTGATAAAGATGACATGAAAGCTGAGAGATATCTTCTATTGAGAAAGTAATTAACCTCCTAGACCTCCACAGCTTCAGGACACAACAGATGATCACACTAGCACACACACTGCCTTAACGGATGAACAGCTCCAATGGAATGCATCCATGAGAGAGACTGTGGATGGAAACGTGGTTTATGCTAGTAAAGTCATAACGTATAAAAAGAGATATCATGATAGCTGTGATGGAAACAGGAAGTTTCGGTACAATTCTATAAACGGTGACAGATAATATGTTCGTTCAACATAGTGGGATCTGTCGTTCCGCCCTTGCACAAGGCAGTTAACCCACTATTACCCGGTAGGCAGTCATTGTAAATAAATAAAATAAATAGGGGAGGGTCACGTAATTTGTAATTTATGATATTTCTATATTTCTCAGTGTTTTATAATGAGTTGCTTATTAGGCTATGCACTGAGTATACAAAACAATTACCTTTGTTTATGCTGCTCCATTCTATAGACTCAAATCTGCTCTTTCCATGAGAGGCTGACTAGGTGCATACAGGTGAAAGCTATGATCCCTTATTGATGTCACCTGTTAAATCCACTTCAAATCAGTGTAGATGAAGGGGAGGAGACAGGTTAATATTAGGAAGGTGTTCCTAATGTTTGGTATACTCAGTGTATATCCATGTGTGCCCGATGCTGCCCCTCATCTCTGATTCTCTGCTGGGCGTACAACATCAAGTGTACCTAAAAGGCCACATTATGGTTATGAATGTGTTTCTTCCTGTCATTTAGACAATGACTAGCCCAGTTAGCTCTAGTGTATGCTAACTTGCTACCTAGAAACTTCACTAACAGTAAATGCTACTTTATAGCCTTTTAGCTATTTTACACAGCATTCTACATTTTAAGAGAGAGCTTTTCAATTGTCATTTCTCCCCCTGTTTTCAGTCACAGGTGGGGACTGGATTAGGTGCGAGCAGTGGAGGTGGTGGGCTAATTTTACTGGGGATAGCTTTATGTGACTTACAGGTACAAATTAGAATTGTGCAATAGCATAGCATAAGAGAGTTGCCACATCAATGTTACACTGAGTTTTAACATGTTCTCAGCTATCCACTTTGTTTTAATTATTATTATGGGTATAGGGGAAGGTCACTTGTTTTTTTCTTCTTCAACAGTTCAGGGAGGGTTTAGGTAAAAATAGATTTGCTGAAGTGAGGGCCATCCATTTTCATTTCAGAGAGGTCAGATTTCCTCCATGTAACCGTTATTTTAAATAACGTTCACCCCCTAACCACTTAATCATTAAGAAAGAGCTTGTGAATAATGGATGGTAAACAGTGGCCGTTAGATTTACGGCTCATCGGCGCCCCGCCTGTTCCATTTGTCACCCACACTGATCCTGCCCTCTGCCACACCATAATTACTCCCTGATTTAACACCCACACTGATCCTGCCCTCTGCCACACCATAATTACTCCCTGATTTGTCACTCACACTGATCCTGCCCTCTGCCACACCATAATTACTCCCTGATTTAACACCCACACTGATCCTGCCCTCTGCCACACCATAATTACTCCCTGATTTAACACCCACACTGATCCTGCCCTCTGCCACACCATAATTACTCCCTGATTTGACAGCCACACTGATCCTGCCACACCATAATTACTCCCTGATTTGTCACTCACACTGATCCTGCCCTCTGCCACACCATAATTACTCCCTGATTTAACACCCACACTGATCCTGCCCTCTGCCACACCATAATTACTCCCTGATTTAACACTCACACTGATCCTGCCCTCTGCCACACCATAATTACTCCCTGATTTGACACCCACACTGATCCTGCCCTCTGCCACACCATAATTACTCCCTGATTTGACACCCACACTGATCCTGCCCTCTGCCACACCATAATTACTCCCTGATATAACACCCACACTGATCCTGCCCTCTGCCACACCATAATTACTCCCTGATTTAACACCCACACTGATCCTGCCCTCTGCCACACCATAATTACTCCCTGATTTAACACCCACACTGATCCTGCCCTCTGCCACACCATAATTACTCCCTGATTTGACACCCACACTGATCCTGCCCTCTGCCACACAATAATTACTCCCTGATTTGACACTCACACTGATCCTGCCCTCTGCCACACCATAATTACTCCCTGATTTGACACTCACACTGATCCTGCCCTCTGCCACACCATAATTACTCCCTGATTTGACACTCACACTGATCCTGCCCTCTGCCACACCATAATTACTCCCTGATTTGACACTCACACTGATCCTGCCCTCTGCCACACCATAATTACTCCCTGATTTGTCACTCACACTGATCCTGCCCTCTGCCACACCATAATTACTCCCTGATTTGTCACTCACACTGATCCTGCCCTCTGCCACACCATAATTACTCCCTGATTTGACACTCACACTGATCCTGCCCTCTGCCACACCATAATTACTCCCTGATTTGTCACCCACACTGATCCTGCCCTCTGCCACACCATAATTACTCCCTGATTTGACACTCACACTGATCCTGCCCTCTGCCACACCATAATTACTCCCTGATTTGACACTCACACTGATCCTGCCCTCTGCCACACCATAATTACTCCCTGATTTGACCCTCACACTGATCCTGCCCTCTGCCACACCCTAATTACTCCCTGATTTGACACTCACACTGATCCTGCCCTCTGCCACACCATAATTACTCCCTGATTTGACACTCACACTGATCCTGCCCTCTGCCACACCATAATTACTCCCTGATTTAACACCCACACTGATCCTGCCCTCTGCCACACCATAATTACTCCCTGATTTAACACCCACACTGATCCTGCCCTCTGCCACACCATAATTACTCCCTGATTTGACAGCCACACTGATCCTGCCCTCTGCCACGCCATAATTACTTCCTGATTTAACACCCACACTGATCCTGCCCTCTGCCACACCATAATTACTCCCTGATTTGACAGCCACACTGATCCTGCCCTCTGCCACACCATAATTACTCCCTGATTTAATACCCACACTGATCCTGCCCTCTGCCACACCATAATTACTCCCTGATTTAACACCCACACTGATCCTGCCCTCTGCCACACCATAATTACTCCCTGATTTGACACTCACACTGATCCTGCCCTCTGCCACACCATAATTACTCCCTGATTTGACACTCACACTGATCCTGCCCTCTGCCACACCATAATTACTCCCTGATTTGACAGCCACACTGATCCTGCCCTCTGCCACACCATAATTACTCCCTGATTTGTCACCCACACTGATCCTGCCCTCTGCCACACCATAATTACTCCCTGATTTGACACTCACACTGATCCTGCCCTCTGCCACACCATAATTACTCCCTGATTTGACAGCCACACTGATCCTGCCCTCTGCCACACCATAATTACTCCCTGATTTGTCACTCACACTGATCCTGCCCTCTGCCACACCATAATTACTCCCTGATTTGACAGCCACACTGATCCTGCCCTCTGCCACACCATAATTACTCCCTGATTTGTCACTCACACTGATCCTGCCCTCTGCCACACCATAATTACTCCCTGATTTGACACTCACACTGATCCTGCCCTCTGCCACACCATAATTACTCCCTGATTTAACACTCACACTGATCCTGCCCTCTGCCACACCATAATTACTCCCTGATTTGACACCCACACTGATCCTGCCCTCTGCCACACCATAATTACTCCCTGATTTGACACCCACACTGATCCTGCCCTCTGCCACACCATAATTACTCCCTGATTTAACACCCACACTGATCCTGCCCTCTGCCACACCATAATTACTCCCTGATTTAACACCCACACTGATCCTGCCCTCTGCCACACCATAATTACTCCCTGATTTGACACCCACACTGATCCTGCCCTCTGCCACACCATAATTACTCCCTGATTTGACACCCACACTGATCCTGCCCTCTGCCACACAATAATTACTCCCTGATTTGACACTCACACTGATCCTGCCCTCTGCCACACCATAATTACTCCCTGATTTGACACTCACACTGATCCTGCCCTCTGCCACACCATAATTACTCCCTGATTTGACACTCACACTGATCCTGCCCTCTGCCACACCATAATTACTCCCTGATTTGTCACTCACACTGATCCTGCCCTCTGCCACACCATAATTACTCCCTGATTTGTCACTCACACTGATCCTGCCCTCTGCCACACCATAATTACTCCCTGATTTGTCACTCACACTGATCCTGCCCTCTGCCACACCATAATTACTCCCTGATTTGACACTCACACTGATCCTGCCCTCTGCCACACCATAATTACTCCCTGATTTGTCACCCACACTGATCCTGCCCTCTGCCACACCATAATTACTCCCTGATTTGACACTCACACTGATCCTGCCCTCTGCCACACCATAATTACTCCCTGATTTGACACTCACACTGATCCTGCCCTCTGCCACACCATAATTACTCCCTGATTTGACCCTCACACTGATCCTGCCCTCTGCCACACCCTAATTACTCCCTGATTTGACACTCACACTGATCCTGCCCTCTGCCACACCATAATTACTCCCTGATTTGACACTCACACTGATCCTGCCCTCTGCCACACCATAATTACTCCCTGATTTAACACCCACACTGATCCTGCCCTCTGCCACACCATAATTACTCCCTGATTTAACACCCACACTGATCCTGCCCTCTGCCACACCATAATTACTCCCTGATTTGACACCCACACTGATCCTGCCCTCTGCCACACCATAATTACTCCCTGATTTGACACCCACACTGATCCTGCCCTCTGCCACACCATAATTACTCCCTGATTTGACACCCACACTGATCCTGCCCTCTGCCACACAATAATTACTCCCTGATTTGACACTCACACTGATCCTGCCCTCTGCCACACCATAATTACTCCCTGATTTGACACTCACACTGATCCTGCCCTCTGCCACACCATAATTACTCCCTGATTTGACACTCACACTGATCCTGCCCTCTGCCACACCATAATTACTCCCTGATTTGACACTCACACTGATCCTGCCCTCTGCCACACCATAATTACTCCCTGATTTGACAGCCAAACATAAATAAAAGTTACCACCCACATGCATTATTAATTAATGATGAATAGATTAGTACATTCTTTGTCTCCTGGTAGCTCATTTTCTCCTCGGATGCCATCCGATATCTCCCTCCCACCGCAGAGGAAATTTAAAAAAGAGATAGATTAACTGGCCTGTCATAATCAAAATGGCACTCCTGGCGTGAACGTTTTTAATTCCAATGGGAGGATGTGGGATTTCCTTCCTCCTCCCCCTGCCCTTTTCTCCACATCGCAATCCTGCATCGCTGTGTTCCTGGTTGGAGGAGATCCATTTCCATGGTCAGGAGTAAACATGCTTCCAGTTAACCTGCTCAGTCTGGGGCTGGAGGTTTAAACAGGGGCTGCTGGGACGGAGATGGGCTCTGCTCTCATATGGAGGACAGAGTGGACCTCTCTGAATCTATACAGCACAGCACAGTATAGCTTAGCATAGAACAGCACAGCACAGGAGAGCTTAGCATAGAACAGCACAGCACAGGAGAGCATAGCATAAAACAGCACAGTAGAGCACGTCTGCCTAACTGTTAACTCCTCTGTGGAGCATTGGCTAAGAATAGCCCTAACCACATGCAAAGAAGAGACTAAAAACCATTAGACAAGGATACAAGTTGGTTATCACAATTATACAATACATGTTTATTGGGTTTCTATGTATATTTCTCTGTAAATAGGCAGCCAGTGAACAGCATATTATGATGAGCAGTATGCTGATGTTGGTTACTGTATTTGGCAGTAGTAACAAAGCCTTTATAATCCTTCCAAAATAGTGCACGTGGTTGTGTTACTTTTCTCCCTGTTACATGACCCGCTCCTCAATAATTCAGGAGCTTTATAAAGCATTGATAAAAATGTAGTGTTTTTCTGAGTTAAAGACGCATTTAAGTGGCTCCTGTGCTGCACAATAATTGGTCTTATTACTTCATCAAATTATTTCATCTTGTTTCCTCATGTAAAAAGCATATGGGTCTGGGGTTAGTATAAAGTGTGGCTTTTTGCAGAGCTAAAGACACAAAGCTGATCTCAGGCTATAGAGCTAAAGACACAGAGCTGATCTCAGGCTATAGAGCTAAAGACACAAAGCTGATCTCAGGCTATAGAGCTAAAGACACAGCTGATCTCAGGCTATAGAGCTAAAGACACAAAGCTGATCTCAGGCTATAGAGCTAAAGACACAGAGCTGATCTCAGGCTATAGAGCTAAAGACACAGAGCTGATCTCAGGCTATAGAGCTAAAGACACAGAGCTGATCTCAGGCTATAGAGCTAAAGACACAGAGCTGATCTCAGGCTATAGAGCTAAAGACACAGAGCTGATCTCAGGCTATAGAGCTAAAGACAGAGCTGATCTCAGGCTATAGAGCTAAAGACACAAAGCTGATCTCAGGCTATAGAGCTAAAGACACAGCTGATCTCAGGCTATAGAGCTAAAGACACAGCTGATCTCAGGCTATAGAGCTAAAGACACAAAGCTGATCTCAGGCTATAGAGCTAAAGACACAGAGCTGATCTCAGGCTATAGAGCTAAAGACACAGAGCTGATCTCAGGCTATAGAGCTAAAGACACAGAGCTGATCTCAGGCTATAGAGCTAAAGACACAGAGCTGATCTCAGGCTATAGAGCTAAAGACAGAGCTGATCTCAGGCTATAGAGCTAAAGACAGAGCTGATCTCAGGCTATAGAGCTAAAGACACAGCTGATCTCAGGCTATAGAGCTAAAGACACAGCTGATCTCAGGCTATAGAGCTAAAGACACAGCTGATCTCAGGCTATAGAGCTAAAGACACAAAGCTGATCTCAGGCTATAGAGCTAAAGACACAGAGCTGATCTCAGGCTATAGAGCTAAAGACACAGAGCTGATCTCAGGCTATAGAGCTAAAGACACAGAGCTGATCTCAGGCTATAGAGCTAAAGACAGAGCTGATCTCAGGCTATAGAGCTAAAGACACAGCTGATCTCAGGCTATAGAGCTAAAGACACAGCTGATCTCAGGCTATAGAGCTAAAGACACAGCTGATCTCAGGCTATAGAGCTAAAGACACAAAGCTGATCTCAGGCTATAGAGCTAAAGACACAAAGCTGATCTCAGGCTATAGAGCTAAAGACACAAAGCTGATCTCAGGCTATAGAGCTAAAGACACAGCTGATCTCAGGCTATAGAGCTAAAGACACAAAGCTGATCTCGGGCTATAGAGCTAAAGACACAGCTGATCTCAGGCTATAGAGCTAAAGACACAAAGCTGATCTCAGGCTATAGAGCTAAAGACACAAAGCTGATCTCAGGCTATAGAGCTAAAGACACAGAGTTGTGTATAGGAACACAGGCTATTTGAAGATCAAACTAGGCTTTAGCTTCTAGATACACAAATCTTAATAGGAGGAAAGCTCTCTTCATATCGAGCTGTGAAGTCTGATAAGAAAATATATACTCTTCCCACACTGTGCTTATCTACCCAGCCATTCCCACTACAATTCACCCATGCGCCTTTCCGTTCTTATCTCGTCCTATGTATTATAATGAAGGAATGCTTTATAGCTTATTTAACCAACATGCTATGGTTGATATATAGGACTGACATCAACAACAACAGCCATTCAACTGAACCTGAGGCCAGAACTACCTCCCTGACAGAATACGCAGGCTACTGTACAAACCAAAGACTGGTATGCTTAGTGTGAAAACTTCCTAGTCTGGACAATGAGCCTGATCTCAAGGTGCAGTGTATCAGTGATAACTACTAACTAGTGATGCACCGATATGACATTTTTGGCCGATACAGATATTATCCTTGCCAAAACAAAAATGATACCGATGTTTATTTTTACCGGCCTTTTAACCAATTTAGTCTAAAGCACTGCATCTCAGTGCAAGAGGCGTCACTACAGTCCCTGGTTCGAATCCAGGCTGTATCACATCTGGCCATGATTGGGAGTCCCATAGGGCAGCATACAATTGGCCCAGTGTCGTCCGGGGAGTCATTGTAAATAAAAATTTGTTCTTAACTGACTTGCATAGTTAAATAAAGGTTACACACAAGAGTTATTTTGTTGGCATTTACGTATGTCCCCATCACCAGTAAAACATAATCAAAACCTATTTATTTTACTTACTTGCTGTGCTGTTTCGTTGTTCAGCAGTTTCATTCTAAACCAGGATTTCTACGGAATGCCGTTTGTCAAAAAAGATACACGACAAATAACACTATTTGACGTGTCAAATAAGCCTGTTGACCAATCAGGACCTGAAAATGACCGCACGTCACATAATAATTTAACGTGTTCATACATTATTTACGTAGTTATTACACTATCACTCATATTTTATATGTCACAATGACTCATCGATACGTATGCTATGATGCCTGTAAAGTTGTCTCGCGCACCTACAGTGCTGGTCATTAAAAAAAAGAAGCTAGCTAGTTCATGGATGCAAACAATGTTCTTCCCAAAAAACATAGCAAAACGACAATCTGTTTCAGTAGCTACAGTTAGCTAGCTAACTATATAGCTAGGTGTCATCATCTAAAATAACCCTAATTTATAAGAGTTCTTATTTGATTAATGGTGGTCGGAGCCATCTACGTGAAGCTAGCCACAATAAGGATTAGCCACAATAGTGTGCTTTTGTGGTTAGCCTTAAAAATTTAAGTATGTCATAATTGTAATATTTGTATTGATTTGCATCACTGTCAATGACATATTTTATTTTGAAGGAAAACCACAAATTCCACTATTGTGCCTAATCCTTATTGTGGCTAGCTTTACAACACATAACCCGGTACAGTCGAGTCGCACTAGCCAAGTGGCAACCTAGCAAATACTTACTCACAAGGATTCCTAAATCATTGCTAAGAATAATGAAAATGACTGCAGTTTCTACTCGTCATTGTTTTCAGGCTGGTTGTACTGATGCTAGCTAGGTACCAAGCTAAAGCTAGCTACCCCAGAAGTTGCGGTTGAACAAATGATGCTCTATTACCAACGTGTTATTGTAAACACATCGTTCGTGGCCGGTGTTTGCTTGTTTGCAGACTTTTTTGTACAGCTTTGACAGTGCTAATGTATCTTTTTTTACACTCAAGGACCAAAATGGCATTCCATAGTATGTATATCGTGAAGCTAATAGCAGTGACGCTATTACTATGTAACTCTGGTAGGGCAACATCTGAAAAATAGCGCACTTGGTAGTGTGTAGTGCTCGACCAGTCGGCAAAAGCCAACATCACCCACGACAGAGAACGGTTGTTTGTCAAGGGCAATAAATTCCATTATCGTGGCTTTAATAGATTTCGCCTTTGAGTTGTCTCACTGAAATTTTCTTACTCTTTAAAATGACTGCTCGACTTGTTGACTGCTCGATCCACACAGCAGACATTGTGGGCTAGGTTAGGAATGCTGTGTTGCACGTGTAGTGCAACATTTTATGTGGCGTCATTACGTCATGTACCTACGTTATATAGGTATGCACGGTAGCTTTGACATCGGTTTTTAACGTTGCCGTTAAACTAGACATCAGTCCATAACGGATGTTGGCATTTTTAGCTAATATCGTCCGATTCCAATATGTTCACCGATACATCGTGCATCTAACCACATGCAAACCCAGCAGCACTCACAGAGAGTGAGGAACACTTGGTTCCAACCTGTAAACTTTCTCAGATTTGATATCATTACTTCTCACTGAGTGTGCTGTATGGTGTAATAAAATAGATAATTGTGCTGGAAGCCTTCTAGACAGAGACAGACCGACATGAGAAGGGACAAGGAAGTTATCAGAGATAAAAAGACTGTGCTTTAACTATACTTCTTTTCTCCATAGTTATCTGCATCAAAACAGAGCAGAAATATCCCTGAAACACGTCAACTACATGACACACAGCCATTAGCTAGAAAGGGAAAAAAACTCACACACATCCAGCACACTGGTGATCTTGGATGCTCCACTAACAATGTAATGGATCTCACACCAACACCAACGTTTCAGTGAAAATACTATTAATCAGAGCATCCATTAGCTGCTATTGCAACAGATAATAAAAACTATCCCTACTACTGGAGAGAGAGTGAAGGTTTGGAGGATGGAGCATTTGGACACAGAGCACCACACTTGAAAACTGTCCTGCGACATTAATTAACAAGCGATTGCTTACAATGAAGGCAGATTATCATGAGAGAGCCTCAGCCTCCTCCTGGATCGATGGTGAAATCCCTGACTAATTAATTCAATCAGACCAAGACAAGACAAAGAAACCCAGAGATAGAAGAGCGAAGCAGCGGAGACAAAAAAATGGAGCAAGCACAAATTGATCGAGCAACCGCAGTCAATTGGTATACAAGGACAAGGTTCAAATCCCTCAATACAAACTGCCTAATTAGATTTTCTGTCCTCGAAAGCAAACATTTTTAAGGAAAGTGTTAGCGTCATTAAGGATAATTTGTTTAATTGGGAAGTTCATTAAGTGTTGGTGTGACTGACTGGAGGAAAGACAGGGAAAATTAGGAGGAGAGAGAGAGCGACAGAGAGCGAGAGAGAAGGGAGGGTCTCGTGGGGGTTTGTCGTGACTTTGCTCTCTCTGGCAGCTGCTCTGAGAGTAGACAGCCTCCCTCTTCATAGACACTATAGGAGTGAAGGAAACACAGGTACTGTAACACCACCCTTGGAGCATTCAAGCCACAGAAACGGTTAGCCGTAGAAGCAGTAGAGGTTGCCTATTCAACATTTATCAATAACTGTAGAGCACTGTGCAGTACAGTACATAGTCCTTACACAAACCACTGGTAATAAACTGAAAAGCAACACTACTTCTGAGTCTTTAAGACACCTTTCTCCCTCTTTCAATCACTTAGGCTAGACGCCAATACAGAAGCAGCCTTTTAATTTCCAGATGTGTGTGATGGTAGCCTTGTTTGTCCTTCACACAGGGGAGAGCGTTTCAAAAGGTCTCTGTGATAGGCTCATCATTCATTCTGCTCATTTTCATCTGCCATCTCTCTATCCTCTCTGTGACTAGCCCAGTGACAGCAGCAGAGTGAGGGAGGAAAGGAGAGAGGCGAGAGGAGGGAAAGCGGAGCAGCAGGTCACGTCTCTCAGGGGGGTCTATAGGGCCAGAACACATCAAATGTTCACAGCTCTGACTGGAGATCATCCGCTATATAGTTTAGCTGGACATTCAAACACTGGAGCAATACAGCAGGAATGTACTACAGTAACACTCAATGAATAAACCTACTGTAGCATGTAGAGGTCTTTGAACTGAATGGCTGTGCACGTCAGGAACATACAGTTCTTTGAAAGTAAAGTGCTCTAGTTTTTCAGATAAAGAAAACTGTGCAGGGTCTTCAGTACACAAGCAGCATAGTAGAAACCCAAGCACAATACTGTTATCAGAGTAAAAGACTATGAAGTTAATCCCATAGAGTTTATATTTGCTCAGCCTTTAGTGAAGGATCACCTTCTCATTCTCCCTGATCCATCTGTAGAGAACCCATCATATCCTCCTAAAGCTCTTCAGTCCCTCCCTTACACCTAATCTCCTCATTGGCTAATGAGATGTCGCCAAAGCCCACTTTTCCCTCTGTCCAAAAAAAGGTTAGGGGTCATATATGGATTGTGAAGAGGAGCTGCTGCAATACGACAACAAATACAAAATCCGTCATCCTCTCAGCTAAGGCGTGGAGAAGAGTTTATCATTCCAAATGTTAGCCAGATAGAAGACATGACAAAGATGAATGCACAAATCAAAACAAGATAAATTGGGTTTAATGGACTGCATTCTATAAATGCCCGTTCAGATAGAAAGCAGAATTTGTAACAGGTGAAAAACATAAAAAGTTGTCACACAATGTGTAAATCCCTCTCTGTCGGTCTCGGTTATGTCTCTGTGTGACCCCCCCCCCCCCCCCCGGCCCTCCCCCCAAAATGATGAGATCCCTCTCTACTCAGTCTCTGTCCCACTTTCTCTATCTAAAGTTATTAAAAATAATATCTTCATGATTCCAACTGGGTAATTATATAGAATGATCATTAGCATTAAAAGAAGTGGATTCTCAGTGTATCGTCTGCTCATCCACTGAGCTGGGGAGGTTTGGGTTCCCAGGATACTTGATGCTGTTAGATATGTGGTGGAGATGGGCTGTTCCTGTTCTGGTGGAGCTGCCAGAACAGTGTGTGTGAGGTAACAGTGTGTGTGTGTGAGGTAACAGTGTGTATGAGTGAGATATCAAGGAGACAAAACACAACAAAATACAGTAGACAGAGACGATCAAAGACCACTAGACCAGACATGGCTTTCACTAAAGAACTACACATGCTTCGGAAGACCCTGCTGCCGTGCTAGTGGAATAAGACAGGATACCACTATGGGGCAGTAGTTACAAGTTCAAGGTTTATTAGTCATATATACAGGATACAGATGGTATACACCGTCCAATGAAATGCTTACTTGCAGGTTAATTCTCGACAATGCAACAATAAGAAATAACAAAAGATAAGAATACGAACATAAAGTAAATGGCTCAGTAGAATAGAATAAACATTTCAGCATTAGTATAATACAGGAAGGCACAACTTGTAGTCCAATATTTACATGTGTTTTGGGGAAGGGGGGAGTGGGGGGGCAAGTGTTTAAATTGTGCTGCATTTAGCAATCCTAATAAGAGTCTGGTAGCAGATGTGATGTGTGCGTGTGCATCTGTGCTAAAGTGGAGAGAATCCGAGCAGGTGGTCAGTCCAGTTCAAGTGTTCAGTCTGATGGCTTGTAGATAGAAACTGTCTCTGAGCCAGTTGGTATATCTGCACAACGGTAAGGGAGTGGAACAGCTTGTGGTTGGGGTGTGTGGGGTCCTTGATGATGCTGCAGGCCATCCTCAGGCAGCGTTTCGAGTAGATGTTCTGGATGGGTGTGAGCATAGTCCCAGTGATGTACTGGGCTGTCTTCACCACCAGCTGGAGGGCCTTGCGGTCGTGGATGGCGCAATCCCGTTTCAGGCCGTGATGCAACCGGTCAGGACACTCTCAATGGTGCAGCAGTAGCATTTGGAGAAGACCCGGGGTGGCATGCCCAATTTCTTCTGCCACCTTAGGAAGTAAAGACGGGGTTGCGCCCACTTGGTGTTGTTGGTCCATGTCAAGTTCTCGGTGGATGCCGAGGAACTTAAACCTGCTGACTCTCTCTACTGCAGTCCCATTGATGTGGATCAGGACATGTTCCCTCCTCTGCTTCCTGAAGTCAACAATCAACTCCTTTGTTTTGCTGACATTCAGGGAGAGGTTGTCATCATGTCACCACAATGCCAGTTCACTGACCTCCATCTTATAGGTTGACTCGTCGTTGTTGGTTATCAGGCCAACCACCGTGGGGTTGTCAACAAACTTGATGATGGTGAGTGAACAGGGAGTACAGCAGAGGGATGAGGACACACCCCTGGGGGGGGGGGGGGCTGTGTTAAGAGTCTGTGTGGAGGAGGTGTTGTTGCCAATCCTCATAGCCTACGATCTGCCCGTCAGGAAGTCCAGGATCCAGTTGCAGAAGGTGGTGTACAGACACTCCCCAACGAATGCAGCAAATGAGAGCTGGCTAAGAAGCAGTTTGTGAATAACAGAAGAGAGATAGGAGAGAGCAGGGCCATCACCGTCCCACATTCACAGTGACCGAGTGCAGCCTAGTTAGGCCCCAAACTGTGGACAAGGGGCTGCTCATTACAGTCCATACAGAAACACACACACAGAGCTGATCAGTCTATTTATAGCTGGTCCCCGGGCAGACAGAGGAAAATTAATACAAATGCAAGGCAGGGTGACAATTGCTGAGTCCCCTGAGTCCCCTCTCTCCCCTGGCCTATTTACTCCCTTAGTACCATTAGAAAGCCAGAGTCCTTCCTCCTTATAACCCATCCACTCCCTCCTTCTCCCGCTCTCTTTCTTCTCTCTCAGTGAGGACGGACAAAAACTCTTTCACACCTCTATAGAGGTGTTCAATTGTGACTGTCCCTGCCGGTCACACACTTCCTCTGCACAGAGTATTTCTGTCCTCCTTGTGTTGCCTCTATTTTCCGCATCCTTCCAGACAAGCCCAGACAGTCACAGGGAGGACATCTGCTATCTGTGTCCTCCACCCCAGTGTGGCCAACAGCAGCCAGGCAGAGAAGCACGGAGCTGGGCATCAAGCTATGGTTCAGCTAGAGGAGGGTGGAGGATGGAGGCTGGCTGTTGGGTTCAACCTCTAGTTGCACCCAGCGATCGATGAGCAGGAAGACTTGATGAGCTGTAGTGACTGTCAGCAGCCGCTGTGGTCCTCCCAGCTCCCCCAGAATCGATGAGGCAGGCTGGGGGGAGAGGAGAGGCAATCAGGCCTGTTGCACTGACCATGGATTATTCCTCTGCCTCTCATCTCTTACTCTCTTCTCTAGGGATCAGCTCGACACTTCTTTACTCCAAACCCAATTCAGATCCAGCGAATAACAAGGCACTTAACAGAGAGACAATAACAGGAGTTTTTCTTTGCTGAGCCCAAACCTGGTCTCACTCCAATGACTCTACTGACTGACAAACCAATGACAAATTGTAGGTTCAGAACAAAACACATAGTGGGGCAAATTAGACATTTTGATTCTCTGTAAGAGCAGGTGTGTGTGTGTGTGTGTGTGTGTAAGGAGACCATACACGTGTATATGTTTAAAATGGGGTCCATATCTCATATAGGACCCCATTTTAAACAAACAATAAAAACAAATACTAGCATCAACCTTGGCTGTAAGAAATCAGCTCAGTGCACAAATTTAGCAGAAACACAGGCCATTTAGAGAGCCATTAGTGTGATTTGGGTTCAATTAGTCTTGGCCATTAAAGCTCCCTTAATCATGCAAGCATTGAATGAAAAACCAGAGAACCTCCAGAAATACATTCATATAAATGGTGAATAATTCTCAAATCGCCAACCCAACTCCCAGTTTGATTGATCTGATGTTAATCTGTGAATAATATCAGACGTATTCACATTTGTATTGTACTGAAATACAATTAGAGCGGACAATGATGGTGAAATGGGACAGGGAGACTGGTGTAGAACTGGTTTAATGAACAGGTTCAATATACAGTATGTCCTAGCCTTTATAGGTCTAATCCATACATGTCCTCTTCATCAGTTGGTTAAAGATAGCAGCAGTAGAGGTTAGGTAAAGGCAGAAAGCAGTCATTGGTGAAGGGACTCTGGCCTGGGTTGATCTAGGAAGAGTTGAAATGTAGCCTCGGTAGACAGGATTTTCTACCAGCTCAGATGTATGAAGGAGGCCTCCTCATAAAAGTGAGCTTGAGGAGAATCAACATAGTGGTACGGTATGGATGGATAAGTTATCACATCTCTCCCAGGTTTTTTTTGTGGAGAGACAAAAACGAACACGCATTTCCACTCCCTACAAACTTCTGTTCTCTGAGAGACAGATTCCATGTATGTATGCATGTGCCTTCAGAAAGTATTCACACCACTCAACTCTTTCCACATTTTGTTGTATTACAGCCTGAATTTAAAATGGATGAAATTGTCACTGGCCTACGCACAATAACCTGTCATGTCAAAGTGGAATTTTTAGAAATGTTTACAAATATTAAAAAAAATGCAATAAGTGTTCAACCCCTTTGTTATGGCAAGTCTAAATAAGTTCAGGAGTAGAAATGTGCTGAACAAGTCACATAAATTTGCATGGACTCATTGTGTGTGCAATAATAGTGTTTAACATGATTTTTAAACGACTACCTCATCTCTGTACACCACACATACAAAAATCTGGAAGGTTCCTCAGTCGAGCAGTGCATTTCAAACAGATTCAACCACAAAGACCAGGGATGTTTTCCAATGCCTCGCAAAGGGCACCGATTGGTAGATGGGTAAAAATAAAAAGATTGAATATATCTGTTTGAGCATGGTGAAGTTATTATTACACTTTGGATGGTGTGTCAATACACCCAGTCACTACAAAGATACAGGCGTCCTTCCTAACTCAGTTGCCAGAAAGGAAGGAAACTGCTCAGGGATTTCCCCATGAGGCCAGTGGTGACTTTATAACAGTTACTGAGTTTAATGGCTGTGATAGGAGAAAACTGAGGATGGATCAACAACATTGTAGTTACTCTACAATACTAGCCTAAATGACAGAGCGAAAAGAATGAAGATTGTACAGAATAAAAATATTCCAAAACATGCATCCTGTTTGCAATAAGGCACTAAAGGAAAACTGCAAAAAATGTGGCAAAGAAAATAACTTTATGTCCTGAATACAAAGCGTTATGTTTGGGGCAAATCCAACACAACACATCACTGAGTACCACTCTTCATATTTTCAAACATGAAGGTGTCTGCATCATGTTATGGGTATGCTTGTCATCAGCAAGGACTAGGGAGTTTTTTAGGATAAACTGAATTGAGCTACGCACAGGCAAAAACCTAGATGAAAACCTGGTTCAGTATGTTCTCCAACAGACACTGGGAGACAAATTCACCTTTCAGCAGGACAATAACCTAAAACACAAGGCCAGAACTACACTGGAGTTGCTTACCAAGACAACACCGTAACTAGGCCATTCAGGAACATTCAGTTTTGACTTAAATCTACTTGAAAATCAATGGCAAGACCTGAAAATGGCTGTCTAGCAATGATCAACAACCAACTTGACAGAGCATGAAGAATTTAAATAAGAATAATGTGCAAATATTGTACAATCCAGGTGTGCAAAGCTCTTAGAGAGAGACTTACCCAGAAAGACTCACAGCTGCAATCACTGCCAAAGGTGATTCTAACATGTATTGACTCAGGGGTGTAAATAGTTCTGTAAATGATACATTTCTGTATTTCATTTTCAATACATTTGCATAAATTCCTAAAAACATGTTTTCACTTTGTCATTATGGGGTATTGTGTGTAGATAGGTGAGATTTTGTTTTAATTTAATACATTTTGAATTCAGGCTGTAACAAGAAAATGTGGAATAAGTCAAGGGGTATGAATACTTTCTGAAGGCACTCCGTGTGTGGACTGTCTGTCTAAAATTGATTAAATAATTTTTTCCCCTCAACAATCTAAACACAATACCCCATAATGACAAAGCGAAAACAGGTTTTTAGAAAGAAAAAAAAAGTAGAAAAAAAAAAGACCTAATCTACTAAATAATTCAGACCCTTTGCTACGAGACTCGAAATTGAGCATCCTGTTTTCATTGATCATCCAAGATGTTTCTACAACTTGATTGGAGTCCATCTGTGGTAAATTCAATTAATTGGACAGGATTTGGAAAGGCACACACCTGTCTACATAAGGCCCCACAGTTGACAGTGCATGTCAGAGCAAAAACCAAGTCATGAGGTCGAAGGAATTGTCCGTAGAGCTCCGAGACAGGATTGTGTCGAGGCAAAGATCTGTGGAGGGTACCAAAACATTTCTGCAGCTTTGAAGGTCCCCAAGAACACAGTAGCCTCCATCATTCTTAAATAGAAGAAGTTTGGAACCACCAAGACTCTTCCTAGAGCTGGCTACCCAGACAAACTGAGCAACCGGGGGAGAAGGGCCTTGGTCAGGGAGGTGACCAAGAACCCGATGGTCACTAACAGAGCTCTAGAGTTCCTCTGTGGAGATGGGAGAACCTTCCAGAAGGATAAACATCCCTGCAGCACTCCACCAATCAGGCATTTATGGTAGAATGACCAGATGGAAACCACTCCTGAGTAAAAGGCACATGGCAGCCCGCTTGGAGTTTGCCAAAAGGCACCTAAAGGACTCTCAGACCATGAGAAACACGATTCTCTGGTCTGATGAAACCAAGATTGTCACATCTGGATGAAACATGGCCCCATCCCTACAGTGAAGCATGGTGGTGGCAGCATCATGCTGTGGGGGTGTTTTTCAGCGACAGGGACTTGCAGACTAGTCAGGATCGAGGGAAAGATGAACGGAGCAAAGTACAGAGATCCTTGATGAAAACCTGCTTCAGAGCGCTAAGGACCTCAGACTGGGGTGAAGGTTCACCTTCCAACAGGACAGCGACCCTAAGCACATAGCCAAGACAACGCAGCAGTGGCTTCGGGACAAGTCTCTGAATGTCATTGAGTGGCCCTGCCAGAGCCCGGACTTGAACTTGATCGAACATCTCTGGAGAGACCTGAAAATAGCTGTGCAGCGATGCTCCCCATCCAACCTGACAGAGCTTGAGAGGATCTGCAGAGAAGAATGGGAGAAACTCCCCAAATACAGGTCTGTCAAGCTTGTAGCGTCATAACAAAGAAGATTCGAGGCTGTAATAGCTGCCAAAGGTGCTTCAACAAAGTACTGAGTAAAGGGTCTGAATACTTTCAGTTTTCATTTTCTAAAAACCTGCTTTGCTTTGTCATTATGGTGTACTGTGTGTAGATTGATGAGTAAACAACGTTTTTTCATCGATGTAAGAATAAGGCTGTAACAGAACAAAATGTGGAAAAAGTTAAAGGGTCTGAATTTCCGAATGCACTGTACGCCATGGTCGTCTCAGTCACCAGATGCCAACCACCAAATTGAAAATGTATGGGAGATTCTGGAGCGGAATCTGAGAGCGTTTTCCATCACCATCAATAATACACCAAATTATGGATTTTCACGTGAAATAATGATGTCGCATCACTCCAATAGAGTTCCAGACACTTGTAGAATCTATGCCAAGGTGCATTGAAGCTGTTCTGGCTCATGGTGGCCCAACTCCCTATTAAGACAATACGTTGGTGTTTCCTTAATTTTGGCAGTTGTGTGTGTGTGTGCGTGTGTGTGTGTCTTCTTGCCCCTCTACACCACTCCCTCTCGACCGATATGGCACATGAAATGTCATACACTACCGGTCAAAGCTATCATCAAGGCAAAGGGTGGCTATTTGAAGAATCTCAAATATAAAATATATTTGGATTTGTTAAACACTTTTTTGATTACTACATGATTGCATATGTTATTTCATAGTTTTTATGTCTTCACTATTATTCGACAATGTAGAAAATAGTAAAAATAAAGAAAAGCCCTTGAATGATTAGGGGTTCTTAACCTTTTGAATGGCAGTGTATATTTGGGTAGAATGGCTTTTTCCAGGGCTTCCTGAGTGGCAC